>NC_091479.1:48232548-48532548 GCF_036971445.1 Narcine bancroftii | reverse complement strand
CTATGGGGCACTGGTGAGAGCTCATTTTGAGTACCAGGTGCAGTTTTGGGCCCCCTATCTGAGAAAGGATGTGATGTTGTTGGAGAGGGTGCAGAGGAGAATGACTAGGATGATTCCCAGAATGCAAAGGATAACGTACGAGGAGTGTGTGACAGCTCTTGGGTTGTATTCATTGGAGTACAGGAAATTAAAGAAGAAATCTCAAGGAGGCATTTTGTATTTTGAAAGGTTTAGATAGGGTGGATGCGGGTAAGATGTTTCCCTTGGTAGGTGAATCGAGGACAAGAAAATGAGAGGTTATCCATATAAAATAGAGATTGGGAGTAACTTCTTTAACCAGAGGGTCATGGATCTGTGGAACTCACTGCCTGTTACAGCAGTGGAAGACAGTTCACTGGGAGTATTTAAACAAGAAATAGACAAGTATCTCGTAGTGAGAGCATGAAGGGATATATGGAAAAGTCTAGAAATTGGAAGGAGTGTCGAGTAGCTTAGTGTTTACGGAGCAGACTCAATGGGCTTGGTGGCCTGGTTCTGTTCCTTTGTCTTGGAAGCTTGTTCTCATTTGAGAGAGATTATTGAAGGCAACTGGGAAAATGGAAAAATACTCGGCAGTTGTTAGAGTAGGTTATTAGTTTGGCATATCTCTGTAAAATTCCAAACCTGTCTGTCACTTTGGATCAGTGCCGGTCCCACCAACCCCTGAAGAACATGGACTTTCTAATATGTCATGTGTTCTTTCAGCTACAAATAATTCTCTTAATCATACATGGCCAGAGGTCACTCACATTTCATATCAGTCTTGCAATCATTTTGGGTGTGTTTTCAGTTGTAAATGTGGCAAATTCCATTTTGGGAGTGGATTTCTTGTCACATCTTTCAGTGATGTATTTGAAAAAACGTTGTGTGGACTGCAGCTCTCGAATGCAAGTGAGCTGCATTTGTTGTCCTTCCAATGCCATCTGCTGCCTGACAAGCCTTCAACCTGACTCCTGCCCTTTCCGAGCCTTGCTCAAGTGATTCGTGATCCCATTGTAATAGTGTACGGACATGCAATAAGCCACCATATAAAGGCAGGGTCTGAGACGCAGGCTCGTAAAACCCCCAGATTATCTTAAAATTGCAAGATTGGATTGGCAAGAGTTGGGCGTAGCCCACAGATCTGACAGCTGCTGGGCTTCACGGTTGCATATGGTTCTGAAAAATACTAGGGATTGGCGGCCTTGCAGAGATGATCGTCCCCTGAACAATTCCACCGTGCCTGACTGAAACAATATTCCAAATTTAGAAGTCTTCTCAGCAAACCTCCTTGGCAAATGTGCATTTGCCAAAATAGATCTAGAAAGTGCTTACTATTAGATTCCATTTGAGTCTTCGGATGTCACGAAGACAGCAGTGATGGTTCCGTTCGGCATGTTTGAATTTCTGAGAATACCATTCGGTCTATGGAATGCAGCTCAGACATTCCAGTGGTTCATGGACCATGAACTCACTGGCCTTGGGTTTTTTTGGTGCTTGTGTTGATCGAGGAGATTCTGGTTGTAAGTGTGGATGAAGAGGAGCACAAGAGCCACCTTATCTCATTGTTTCCGAGGCTTGAGGAATGTGGCATCGTGATCAATCCCAGGAAAGTGTTTCTGGTGTTTCTGATCTTGTATTTTTGGGAGCTCGAGTTATGCCACATGGTATTTTGCCGGATGAATGGAAAGTGCATGAAATTGAGAATTTCCTCCCCCATTACATTTGGCCAGTTGTGATGGTTTTAGGTATGAGGAATTTTTATTACTGTTCCCTGGTGAATGTCGCAGCATCTCTATGACCTCTTGCTGAACAACTCAAAGGATATGATGTCTGCTTCAAAAAGACATTATCTTTGGGAGATGCTTTTTTTCCAGCCAAGCGGTCACCGGCTCAGGCAAAGTATAGTACATGTGGGCAAGAACTCTTAGCTATCTATCTCGCAGTGAAACGTTTCTGTTTTAAAAAATATATATTTATAGTTTTGTATACAGTTCAATATAATAATAGAATCATATCCAAATGATACGTTCAATGATCAAAATAGAATAAAAAATAAATGGTTGTACTGTACATAAAAGTGAGAAGAGAGAAAAAGTATAAAAGAAAAAAATACAGATCTAGGTGCAAAGCTCCTGTGATAACTATTCCCTCCCAAAAGGAAAGGCCGGAAATTTGATATAGTAGAATTAAACCAACATGATAAGGTTCAACCATTAAGATTAAAGAAAAGTGGTGGTGGGGTGGGGAAGTGAAAACATTAGATATCAAAACACATATCTAAATATGGTTTGCATATTTTGATGTATGTATCATAACCATTTCTAATATAAAACATCAATTTTGCTAAGGGAATACAATTTTGCATTTCCCCACAATCAATTTTAAGATGGGATTCAGATTTCCATGGATTTGCTTTTCAACTCCTGGCCACTGCAAATGTGACTTTAAAAAATACTTAATTGGTATTTTGAGAACTTGAATTAGGCTTCTAAATCATTTACATTTCCCAAAAGTAAAAGCTCAGGTGTTGATGGGAAACATGATTATAATTTGTTCCAAAAAATTGCTCACATCTTTCCAAAATGATGTCACCTTGAGACATAACCAGAGAGAATCTATAAACGTACCAATTTCTGTGCCACATCTAAAACATAAATTTGAAAAATTTGGAATAAATTAATTGATGTGGCATTAAGTATAATCGATGAATAAGTTTATAATTAACTTATCTATTGAAAACATTAATTACTGTCCCAACAAATGTCAGACCAGCAAAATGGGTCAATTTCAGTTGTCAAATCCAATTTCCATCTTTTTATTTATTCAAGTCTGGATTTGGAGATACCTCTTGAAGTAGAAGATACAATTTGGAAATAAGTTTATTTGTAATTCCCTCATGAATCCCAATCTCCAAATCAATATTTCAACTTTTTATTGGAAGGTCATCCTTTGACCATTTGTACAGACCACCAGCCTCTTTTGCATACTGCAAGTAGAAGCACACATCTCCACTTGCCCAGAGAGATTCAGCACTTGGACTTCATCCTACAATTTTCATTGGACACACAACACATCTGAGTAAAGGCGAATGCTGTGGCTGGTGCCCTATCCAGGTGTGACATTACATTCAACTACTGCCATTGATTTCACTGCCATGGTTCATCCTGTGAAACCAGATCAACTCTAGTCTCCTTCTTCAAGATGTGACCCTGGATGAATTGGGTGAAGAGTTGGTCTGTGATTTTTTTTCCCCAACAGAAAGGACTATGCCATTTGTGTGGGCGGCTATGAGGCAGGAGATTTCTCTTCACAATCTATCTCTTCCTGGTAGAAGAGCATCAATCAAACTGGTTAAGGAACATCTTACCTGGCTTCATGTTAAACAGAATGTTGGATTATGGGCAAGGACTCACTTGCTGGATCAACGCCCGAAAGTCTCCAGGCACATGAAATTCAAGCTGGGGGAATTTGTTGTTTTGGATTCCCATGTCCAGCATGTGCACCTTGTGGCTTGGAAGGTCCACTTCCGTCATCTCGGCAATGTACTTATCTGATCACGTTTGAGGACAGGACAACCAGGTGGCAGGATGGAATTCCTATCATCGGCATCTCTGCAGAGACAATTGTTTGGGCTTTCATGGATCATTGGATTCCATTTTTTGGTGTTCTGGGCACTATTACAACAGATTGAGGGGTTCAGTTCGAGTCAGCATTGGTTTGAGTTCTCACAGAGCCTCTGGGCACTACATGAATTACGGCTAAGTATTTCAGGCTAACAGCCTTTTGAGCACTTCCATCGTTGGGTGGGGGGGGCTCTGGATTTTTCCCACTGTTCAAAAAGTATGGGGGGGTGGTTGAAGGTGAATTGGGAGGCACAGGCTTGTGGGCCTAAAGGGTCTGTTACTGTGCTGTAACTCATCTTAAAGTATCGCATTGACTCTGATATGTTACTAATGTAAATCTTGGTAGTAATGGTGTGTATGATTCTGCTTTGTCTTGATCACTGCGGCTATTGGCCTCGCCTCTCATGTGGAACCCTATAACTTGTGTGTTTTGGAATTACCTTGTTGTGAGGAGTATATCTGAATGAATAGCTTCACTAATTACTCACCATGTTCATGTTTAAAGTCCATCTATCCTTGTCTGCCAAGTCTGCACTGGGAAATTGTAAATGTTACTCCACTCTTTAAGAAGGAAGAGAGGCAAAAGACTGTAAATTTTAGACCATGTCTTCACATAAAAAAAATTATTATGAAAATTATGTTATCTTTTCCAAACAAATACAAGCTTTCTTTATGCCAACGATTCATATTTAAATCCACATAATTTATCCACGTAATAACAATACATTCACTAGCCAATACTAATGTGAACCGAATAAATTCAATTTGAGATTTATCCATTCTTAAACCCATTGTTAAAGTTGTAATATACACTATTTAAAAAAAGCAGTGGATCTAACATTAAAGTAGTCTCTCATAAATCCGCCTTAAACTCTTTAATTTTTTTCTCCAAAAAGACTTACTTTATCACACAACCAGACAGAATTGAAAAAAAAAGTACCAATTTGAGTCCCACAATGAATACACAAATCTGAATGACTAAATCCATATCTATTTAACTTTTCCGGCTTTTAATACAGCTGATGTTGAAAATTATAGTCCACCAAATTTAGTCACACTATCTTCACACATAGTAGTCCATCCTTCCTCAGATAATTTTAAGGTTAAATCTTTGATTTATCTAAATCCAGTTTAGCCATTTTCTCTTGCAACAAAGAATACATTTCTGAAATAAATCCCTTTCTGCCCCATTTACAATTACATTTTTAAATTTAGTTAACTTAGGCATCTTCAATTCCTGCCAAAAATTCTTCACTACTGGAGCACATACTTTAAAATATGCAAAGAAAGAATTTAATGGTACCTCAAATTTTCCTCAAGCCTATCAAAAGAAAGAAATATCCCATCTTCAAAACAATCTGCAAACACTTGAATACCTTTCAAATGGCAAATCTTTAAATATTGAGATTATTCATCAAGAAGGATATGAATTTATCCTGATATAATGGAATTTATAATGAAACCTTATCTCCAGTTCCTATTTCCTGATTTCTTTTATTCCAAATATCACTTAAGTGTCATAATACTGGCACATTATAATAATGCAAAGGATGAGGAGTCCATCAAAATATACATTGATGTATAATAGAATGAGAAATCTGTGCAAATGCCTCTTTAGCCCAGCGAGGAGATTGATTAACATCTAACATCATATTAATAAATTTTAACTGATAATTAACTAATAGTTTAATAAATAATTCTGAAAATGAGACCATTGTAGTCTCGAAAGCATATTTTCCTGTCAATGTTTGCAATAATACTCTAGTCAATATACTTTTCTATAAAAATATTCTGATTGCTGCATAACTCTTTAAAAAAATATGTTTGGAAGTGAACATAGAATTGATTGAAAAAGATATGAATACAAGGAAAAATATTCATTTTAACACAATTCACATGTGTCATTTATGTCAGAGGAAGACCTTTTCATTTAATTAAATCAGCTTTAATTTTTGTCTTTAGTAAAACATAGTTCAACGTACACAAATATTGATAAGACGCATCAAACAATAGCCATAAATATTTAATTTTCTTAGTCCATCTAAGCTGTGTAATCTGTTTACCAGCAGTATAATCTTCCTCTGTAATTGATAATATGTACCTCTTATCCCAATTAACCTTATAAGCAGACATTTTTCCATATTGTACCAAACAGGTTTGCAGATGTCATAATGATTGCTGAGGATTTGTTAAATATATTGGTACATCATCTGCAAACAAATGAATCTTACATTCCTCTTCATTTATTTTAATCCCACTAATTTTATCATTTTATCTTTTAGCCTGGGCTACCGGTTCTATCACCAATGTCGACAAAGGACAACATTGCCTTGTGGAGCGTGTTAAATTAAACATATCTGAAATTTGTCCATTCGTCACCATACTCGCCAAAGGATTTTTATACAAGGCTTTAACCCAAAAAAGGTAAAAAAGGTCCAAACTTAAACCTTTCAAATATTTTAAATAAAAAGTACCTTTCAACTTGATCAAAGGCTTTTTCCGCATCTAATACCACTATCACTGATTGATTCAAACAACGTCAACAGTCAAGCAATATTTTCAGAAGAAAATATATTCTTAATGAAACCTGCTAGATCAACGTATTAAACGTGTCAAATACTTTGCAAGTCTATTAGCTACTATCTTATAATCTACATTTAAAAAATAAATTGGTCGATATGAGACAACTTTGAATGGGGGTCTCTTTTTCCCCAAGCCTATTCCTATTGGGCATCTCAGCTACTTCCTTGCACATTTGCTCTTCTAGTTCCCTCTTCCCATTTGGCGGCCTATAATATACCCTTATAATAATAACCTCACCCTTCTTATATTTTAGTTTTACCCACACTGCCTCCCTCGAAGAGCAGTTCAGTCAAAGAAGGATGAAGACGCTGACGGGCGGCAAAAATGGTGTTTTTACCATCGCCATTGTGGGAAAAATGCCCATAAATGTGTCCTGCCACGTACCTATTACAGAAGAAAGGCAGGAAACGAAAAACCAGCTTCTATTATTGGCCTCGGCAGCTGGTACAAGAACGGGCCTATTTTATCTTCAAGACGACACGTTTCTTGTAGACACAAGTGCTGAGGTCCGTTTGCTCCCACCCAACCTATTTTGAAATATAAACCACATCAATAACAATACCTGGCTCTTCAAACAGCAAATGGGATGATAATTCCCTGCTTTGGCACATGACGGGTCATGTTTGGGATAGGAGGTGTGACATTCCATTGGAATTGCGTATTGGCTTCCATTGCACAACCCATTATGGGTGCAAATTTTTTAAAGTCCCATGACTTGCTAGTAGACGTGAATTGGAGGAAATTGGTTCATGCTACCACTTTTCAAACATACCCACTAGTCTGCAGCAAAGGGAGAGTTTCCCATCTCGGGGTCCAGACCCTGCACAAAGATGCCTACGCTGTCCTGCTCAATGAATTTCCCGGTATTATCTCTCCGAATTTCAATACCTCCAAAACAGTACATCGAGGGCCATTGCCAACATCTCACATTCTTTAGCCGACATTGATGGCCATTGGAGATGAAATATCGTGCATTGTATCAAGGCACACGGTACTTCTGATTTGTTTTGGAGAGTCGGCATTTCACTGTGTTCACAGACCACCAGCCACTCGTTTTTGCCTTCAGCAAAATAACGGATCCATGGTCAGCAAGACAGCGGGTTAGTTTCTGGTGACGGTTCTGGGGGGGGGGGGATGTAGCAGTTGTCTTGTGGGCCGAGTGGGCAAGGTTCTTTGGCAGGTGCGTGAATTCATAAGACAGACAGCTGGGAACTCATTCATTTAATTGACTGACCACGCGTGGTGCTGTGTGCTGAGGAATGGCACATTGATCTATGGATTCTCCTGCTGAAAGGCGTGGGACACTCTCAGGGCTTAATTTAAACCTGTGGTCCTGTGGATTGGCAGCAAACTCATAATGATGTTCCACCTTGACCCATGGAGCCCGGGACATGCAGTAAATTAAAGAAGCCTGTAAAGTCTGAATAAAGCAGTCTTGTGTTGACTAGCCTGGTGTGTGTGTGGTGTGTGTGTGTGTGTGTGTGTGTGTGTTGCTTTAGTAGCTCTATCGAAGTAGCCGCTAAATACATAAATATTTGGGGTTATTATCGCACTTACAGGATACTTTTCATCCATCTCACAGCCTGTGGGAAGAAGCTATTCCCCAGCCTGGCAGTCCTGATTTTGATGATGGACGTGGTTAAAGATGCTGTACACTGCACGGAAATGGTCTTTTTACTGTTCCTTGAGCCCTATTTGAACAACACTCCCAGTAAATGTCATCTACAGAAGGAAGGGACACCCCAGTGATCCTCACAACTCTTTGCATCATTCCTGACTGATGCTTTACAGCTACTAGACCATCCAAAGGTGTAGCCAGACAGGAGACTCAACTGCGCTCCTGTAAAATCTCAGGATGAGAGGCATTGGCCTTGACCTCCTCAGCCTCCTTGGGAAGTGTAGGCCCTTCCTGACCAATAAGGAGGAGTGATTGTTTGGTGTAGTAATACGTGTGCTGTGTGGATAAGAATTTTATGTGATTGTATTGACTATTCTTGCTCTTTAACAATCTTTAGTGGATAGAAGTAGTCATTGTACTTTAGGATGTACAATCATGTACAGATTGTCTTTAAATAGCCATTTGGCCCAGATGTCTATTCAGTCCAAGAATACGTTCGATCACAGGCAGATTTTGAACAATAACCTCATTCATTCTGCAACAACTGCCACTTAATTTTGCCAGTTGTTCAAAGGTAAACTATATGGAGAAAACACCACTGTCAAGTCTTCTGCCTTCAAGGAGTAAATATATTGAAATGGGCAATAGATCAAGAGATGGAAACAGTGAAATCAGACAGAGGTGAGTGGCGACTTAAATTAGAAACATTTGTGTTCACAGATCCACAGAGCCCAGGTGTTTAGCAGAGTGTTCACCCAGTCTGTATTTGATCTTGCAGATATCGAGGTCAACTGAGTCATCCAAATGTAGGAAATTAGGATGGATGGGGTTCATGTGAAACTCTGCCTCAACTGGAAGGTCTGATTGTGGCCTTGGATGGAGGTGAGAGGAGATGTAGGGACAAGTTTGGCAATTTCTGTAGTTCCAATGGGGAGTGCATCAGGTGGTGGTGGGTGGAGAGGGTAGTGCCGTCGAGGGAGTCACAGAAAGACGTGCACCTGTGAAAAGAGGATATGAGTGGAGCAGGTTAGATGTTGCAGGTTAGAGGATGGTGCTGAAGTTGGAAGTGTTAAAAGATAATGTGTCAGATGTGGCAGCTGTTGGGTAGTAAGTGAGAAACCTGTGAGATTCTGTCCTTGTAGTGCCGAAGAGGAGGTGGGGTAAGGGCAGAAAGAGAATTGGAGATATAGGTGCAGGCTTTTTCAGTAAGGGGGAATCTGCATTTATTGAAGAAACAAGACATTTTGGGTGTCCTGGAGTAGAAGACCTCATCTTGGGACTGTTACAGGCCCAGAGGACCCCAAAACCTCGCAGCAATAGAAAATCACCAAGACAAATGGATACTTAAACAAATGAAATTTTTATTTTTTT
The DNA here is from genome assembly GCF_036971445.1 of Narcine bancroftii. NCBI lineage: Eukaryota > Metazoa > Chordata > Chondrichthyes > Torpediniformes > Narcinidae > Narcine > Narcine bancroftii. Next base: position 48,523,332 of record NC_091479.1, on the reverse strand, counting down.
TAAACAAAAAAACAATCAACCTTAAACTTATCACTATTAATGTAACTCCTAATTCTAAATGCAGGTGTATTTAAAGTGTATAAAGTGCTTTGACACTCCTACAAATTCACTGGTGTCTATCAATTCTTATGCTATGCACAGAATTCAACATTTATGACTTTTCACCAAGATCTGGTGCTTAAAAGTAAATGTTTACCCTCCAGGAAGGCCCTTGTTGGTTTCAGAGAGGGATTTCTTGTTCATTGGACACACAAAACTGATTCCCTCTGATCAGTCACTTTGGTGACTTGCCAAAGAAACTTTCACTATCAGGGTTTTCCAAATAATAACCTCTTCTGCAGGACACCATTGAGTTCCTTTTGTTTCAGTTGAAACACCATTTCTAGCCAGCCATTTCCTCTTGTATGTAGAACAAGGTTTTTCAACAGGCTGAACTGAGAACTCACAACCCGTCTTCAAAATCGGGTTTCAACAAGATGCCAGTTTGCATCTTTATCTTTTAGAAAAAAGCCTATTTGGTGACTCTTCTCTGCTTGCAAAAGCACATGACCTTCTTAGAACAGAAAACTTCTGAGTCCATTTATCTGTTGCTTTAAAAACAATAATCCATTTACACCTGCTTTTGAAATTATTTAGCAAAACAGTCTCCTTGTTTTGTTTTTGCAAAGGCTCTCGGCGCCTGAATGACTCACTCTCAGCAAAGCTCTTGCATTTTAAGTAAGAGATGTTTTGCGAATTGTTAGTGTTTGTTTGTGACCTACATGACTCCTACAATCCGTCCATCAAAAACGTATTTACATACAATATAAAATATATAATCTGTCACAGGACAGATGCAGCAGAGGAGTTGTGATAAAATCAATGGTGTCCTTGCAAAAAAAAACATGGGAAGAGGTATAATCCAGTTGGCTCTGGTGAGTGGAGTTTGTAATAGTTTGAAACTTGAACCTCTCTCTCTATTTTAGGAGACAATTTACTGTCATGTAATTAAAAAGTATCATATGATACAAAATTGATTTGATTTCCTGCTGTAAGACAGACAGATTCGCCATTGACAGAAGTTGCCTGAAATGCCTCTTGCGGTCAGAGAAGGAAGCAAAAAAAATTCATACTCTCCTGCTCCCCCCCCTCCACCATCCTGAATCCTGGGCCAAGTCACTGATGGTCTGTGGATTGTCTTTCAATGCTCACAGACCAATCCAAGTCATTGGCAATGTGAGCTCCACTTTTGAACCTCTGACATGATTAGGAACCCATTAGGACCCACTCTTATCCCAGGTCTGATACCTGACACCCTTTTAGCCAATTTCCAACCAGTATTTAGCAATCCACAGCGTGGTGTAAGTTCCTTGACTTCTTTGTCCAGAAGCCCACAGCCTGCGTAGATTCCTTTCCTCAATTTACCAACAGCCTGTCACCTATGTGGGTCCTTCAGCTGCAGAACCCCTCACTGGTCTGCTTCCATGGTCACTGTATTGAATCCTCTGCTTCTCAGATGTTGATGTTTTCTTGTGCCCTGTGCTAGTCCTCTATTTCCACAGAGTTCGCGGTGGCGAGGAAATCTAACACACCTAATTAAAAATTTTACATCTTAGAGGAGAATCTCACATGTCTGGAGGGATGGAAAGGGCATTATTACAAATTGAAGCCTAATATTTGAATATTCATGTGCCAAATTTGCAAAAGGATAGAGTATATATTTCTCAAGCTATATGTAATTTTTTCTAAAGGAAGACAATTTTGAAATTTTGCATGTCATCTTGGCATCCCTAAAAATTTATCTGATTTCCGAGTAAGTTCAATACATTTCCACATCCCTGCTAATGCTAATTTAACAAATTTCAATTGATATATTACTAGTTTTAATTTGGGCCTTATTCCTTCAATATTTCCTAATAAAAATAGAGTTGGATTTTGCGGATAAACAACTCTGTAACTTGTTCCAAAAAATTTGTAATTCTCCCCAAAAAGATCTCACATTAGGACAAAGCTAAGTTGAATGCAATAAAGTTGCTACATCTTCACCACACTTCAAACATCGATCTGATAATTCTGATTTTATTCTATTCAATTTCTCTGGTGGAAGAAGTAACTGTAGAAGAAAAACGAGTTGTGAATTCCTTCCTCACTGCTGCAGTGTGGAACTCTGGTCAATAGTTCCAGACTGCTGAGTTGAAGTGAATTAATACAACTCCCCTGGATCAAATGATCTCTGTTGCCAAATCAGCTTCCTGTCGAGCTTTTCAAATCCAACTGCCTGAGTCACCTGACTCCAGGTGCAGCTTTCAGATAAAATCCTTGCTGACATCTGCTACATGACTGATGTAAAAACAATTATGCTGAACTAATTGGTATCATACATTGAGAAACTTGTATGGATCTGCCAATATTTGCCAATCAATTACAATATTCAGATACATTTCCCACGTTTGTCTCGACTTATGAACTCCTCATTTAAAAGTTCCTACTTGTAATCAAGAGGACATCACAGAAGTAAACTTTTTAACAATTCCTCTTTATAAGGAATTTCTATTTCAGTACAACATGGTTGGTTCTAACTTATCCTTCAAATATGCTATTAGTTGGAAATAGCAAAAAAGATTGCAATGAGTTATACGATATTTATTTCTCAGTTGCTCAAATAACATGAATTGACCCCTTTCATAACAATCTTCAACATTTATAATCCTCTTACGAAACCAGCTATCCAGAAATTGATGATCCTTTGAAAAAGAGACGAGGATTTCGAATCAAAGCCATTCTGGGTGATGTACATCCACTTCCACCAATTTCATCAATTATTTTATTCCATATATTAATCAAATGTTTCAACAATGGTGTATCTTTATTACCAACCATTAATTTCAATTCCCACTTGTATAAAAATTCTTCTGCTTTTCTCTCTCCTATTTTATACTTTTTAAAGGCAATTTTTCCCCTTTCACAAAAAGAAGCAAGAAATCTCATTTGAGCTGCTGGATAACAATTTTTAAAATGAGGAAGCTGCAATCCTCTGAATGCAGAATTTGTTTTGTGTCACATGTAATATGGGATTCAATCAGAAATGGGTTCACGTGACGTAAACTCATGATGCAGACTGTTTTCTGAAAATGGAATACAAGAGGAGGGTTGTCTAGGTCTTTCGCAGGATATAGATTACAAGATATAGGGGAAAAGTAGGCATATTGAGTCTGTTCCACCATTCTTCCACTCACCCCCACTGCCCAGCTCTCTCCCCATTACCCGTGATTCCTTGACTAATCAACTACCTGTCAATCTCTGCTTTAAATACACCCAATGACCTCAGTTCCACAGGTTCACGACCCACTGACAAAATCAATTTTTCCACATCCGTTTTAAATTGACACCCTTTTATTCTGAAATTATGTCCCTTGTTCTAGAATCTCCTACCATGGGAAACATCTTTGCCATATGTACTCTGTCCAAGCCTTCCAGCATTTGAAATGCCTCTGAGGTCTCCCTTATCCTTCTGTACTCCAACTAGTACAGTCAAAGAGTCGACAATTGTTCCTCATACACTCACCACAGTATAGGCCAGAATTTATTGTACATCACTGTTAAACTTTTTCACTGCACTGATTCCGGTGTCAGCAGTATCTTTCAAAGTTAACTGTACATCACCTTCAGCATTCTTCCCACACTGAACCCAGTTTCACAGTATCTGCCACAGTTTATCGTACATCACTTTTAAACCTTCTCAGTACTGTAAACCTGGTGTCACAGTACCTGCCACAGTTCATTGAACCTGACTGTTAAACCTTCTCACTAATGTTGGACCTTCTCCAACACCAGCACATCTTTTCTCAAATACAGCACCCAAAACTCTAATTCTGATCGAACGGAAAGGGAATTCTCCTACGATACAGACACAACAGAGAAATGATATTATGTCTTGTTGATATTTACAAAAATTATTGAAGAGTCAATTAATAACTTTGAAAAGATGCCGGGACCCATTAATGGAATATTATTATAACCTAAAGAATGGGGGTTGTTCTGAAGCTTGGTGCTGTGTTACGAGACCAGAGGATCCCAAAACCCAGCAGCAATAAATATTCACCAAGACAAATGGTTACTTAAACAAAAGCTGATTTTAATTATCTTTAAACATGAAAACAGATAAGACTTTAACTTATCACTATTTTACTACTTTAACTTACTTTATCTAACTTACCCCCCTTCTAATTCAAAGTGCACGTGTGTGTAATGTGTGTGTAAGTTCAGAAAAGTTCTTTGGTTCACAGTCCAATCTCACTTCTAATTCCTCCAAGTCCACTGTTTGCAGGCCATTCTTATACTGTGCACAGAATTTAACATATATCAAGTTCACCAGATTTTGGTGCTCAAAAGGTGAATGATTACCACTCGGGAAGGTTTTTGTTGGTTTTCAGAGAGAGGTGTGTTGTTCAGGGAAGCATTAGTGTTTTTGTGACTCAACGTACCAGCATCTGAAGTCCGCTATCTCTTCAGAAAAGCTCTGAGAGCTTTAGCATGCAGCAGAGCTGAACCAGGACTTTGCAGGTATTTAAGGGAGTGTGTGGGCAGGGTTTGTTCTAGACCAACAATCTAACCAAATGACACTGCTTGAAATCAAGATTCAAACCATTTTGAGGAATACAACAGAAATTGTTCAACAAGAGCCTGGTGTTCCCTGAGGAGTTTTCTTTCAATAGTGGAAATGATTTTTTTTTAAAAGCCCATTAATCTTCCTGATAGAGATCTTTGTATTTAACTTTCAGGTTGCTCTCTGTTGTTAACTTGGAGACCTTTAATGGGGTGGCTGGGTGGAATCTTTGCTTTAACCAAGTAGTTCTCTTGCAATTTTCCAGCTGTAGGATGCGATGCAGTTGCTTGCAAGTTTAGCAAGTGGACTTATGATGTGAAACTGCAAATCACAGCACCATTTTTGTTTTTGAAAATGCAAATGTGAAAATTTTATCTTTGATCTCCTTGGTTTGCTTAAGTTTACAGAGGAGATGTTGGGTCAAGCTGAGAAGACAGAGGTTGGATGCCTATTTGGCGAAACGGCTGGGCATAGCAGAAAACACAAAACGAGGGACTGAAAAAATAATGAAGCAGACTGAAGTGCCGTTGAACTAAACCCAAGTAAAAATTTAATTTTGTGCAGTGTACTTAAGAGACCAAACGATTTGGGCTTTTTGTGGTGACCTATTTAAATGAACAAAATCTGTCTAGAATAGAAGTTTATGCAATGTTTGGAAGTTGCCACAAAAAAATGGAGATATAAATTAGATGTTGTAATTAAGATAAATGAACAATACAATGAGCCTGGTGTCACAGTATCTGCCTCCCTCTACCATATATCACCATTAAACCTTCTCCCCAATATGAACCTGATGTCACAGTATAGGCCAGAATTTATTGTACATCACTTTTTCACTGCACTGATTCCGGTGTCAGCAGTATCTGTCAAAGTTAACTGTACATCACCTTCAGCATTCTTCCCACACTGAACCCGGTTTCACAGTATCTGCCACAGTTTAATGTACCTCACTTTTAAACCTTCTCAGTTCTGTAAACCTGGTGTCACAGTACCTGCCACAGTTCATTGAACCTGACTGTTAAACCTTCTCACGAATCTGAATCCTGTCTCATAGTTTCTGTCTCTGTCTATCGGACATCAACGTTAAACTTTCTCCCCCCTGTGAACCTGGTGTAATAGTATCTGCCTCTTTCTACCGCACATCACCGTTAAACCTTCACCCGACTGTGAACCTGGTGTCACAGTATCTACCTCAGTCAACCAGACACCACGTTAAAACTTCTCCCTACTGTGAACCCGGTGAAATAATATCTGCCTCAATCTCCCGAAAATCACCATTAAAATATCTCCCCACTGTTAAGTCTGTGTCTCTGTATCTGCAACAATGTATCACGTGTCACCTTGAAACCTCCTTCGCACTGTGAACCCGGTGTCACAGTACCTGCCACAGTTCATTGAACCTGACTGTTAAACCTTCTCACTAATGTAAAACGGTGTCACATTATCCTTGTCACACCTCCATACATCACCGTTCAAGCTTCAACCCACTGTGAACCTGGTGTCCACAGTATCTACCACAGTTTATCGTACATCACTGACACAACTCCCCACTGTGAACACAGTGTCACAGTATATGCCTCAGTCTACCGAACATCACCATTAAACCTTCTCTCAACTAAGAAACTGGTGTCACCCGATCTGCCACAATTTATCCTACATCAATGTTAAACATTCTCCCCACTTTGAACACGGTGTCACAGTATCTGCCTCAGTCTCCCGTACAGGACACTTAAACCTTCTCCCCACTGTGAACCTGGAGTCACAATACCCGCCTCAATATACCTTACATCACCCATAGACTTTCCCTCCACTGCGAACCTGTTGTAACAGTATCTGCCTCAGACTCCCATATATCACCATTAAACATACTCTCCACTGTGATCCTGTATATGCCAGAGTTTTTTTATACATCACTGTTAAACATTCTCACTGCCCTGAACCTGGTGTCACAGTTTCTGTCCCAGTCTACTGTACATCACCATTAAACGTTCTCCACACTGTGAACTCAGCGTCACAGAATCTGCCAGAGTTTATTGTACATCTCATTAAAGATTCTCCCCACGGTGAACCTGGTGACACAGTATATGACACAGTTTATCGTACATTAATGTTAAACATTTTCACTCCCGTGAACCCATTGTCTCAGTATCTATCTCAGTCCACCGTACATCCCCGATAAAAATTCTCCCCCCTGTGAAGCTGGTGTCAGAGTATCTGCGTACGTCTATCGTACGTCACCATGAAACATTCTCCCAACAGTGAAAACAGTGTCACTTTCTCTGCCACAGTTTATCATACAGAACTGTTAAATGTTCTCCCCACTGTCACAGCATTTGCCTCAGTTTCTCGTACATCACCAGTAAACTTTTCCCCCACTGTGAGGCCGGTTTTACTGTACCTACCACAGTTTATCGTACATCACCATTAAACCTTCTCCGTGCTGTACACCTAGAGTCATGGTATCTACCTCAATTTACTGTATATCATCATTAAATCTTCTCCCCACTGTGAACACAGTGTCACAGTATTTGCCTCAGTCTACCGTACATCACTGTTATACCTTATTTCCCATTGTGCACCTGGTGTCACAGTATCTATCTCAATTTACCATACATCACCATTAAACCTTCTCCCCAATGTGAACCATTTGTCAAAGTTTCTGCCAGTGTTTATCGTACATCACAGTTAAACCTTGCCCCACTGTGAACATGATCTCATAGTATCTGCCTCAGTCTACCGTACATCACTTTTAAAACTTATCCCTACTGTGCACCTGGAGTCATGGTATCTACCTCAATTTACCATACATCATCGTTAAACATTCTCCTCACTGTGAACACGGCGTCACAGTATCTGCCTCAGTCTATTGTATATCTCCCGTATATCTCAATTAACTCTTTTCCCATTGTGAACCTGGTTTCACGGCATCTGACAAAATTTATCGTACACTGTTAAACATTCTCAAAACTGTTCATCTGGCATCAAAGAATCTGCCTTACTCTATTGAACATCACTGACAAAACTTCTGCCCACTACAAACCCAGTGTCACCGTATCTGCATCAGTCTACAGTATATCACCATTAAAACTTCTCTCCACTGTTAACCTAGTGCCACAGCATCTGCTATATTGTTCATCAATGTTAAACCTCTCACTGCTGCTGGGAACCCGGTGTCACAGTATCTGCCTCAGTCTGCTGTACCTCACCGTTAAACCATCTCAGTACTGTGATCTGGTGTCTGATATCCTGCCTCAATCTACTGTTAAACATTCTCCCCACTGTGAACCTGGTGTCACATTATCCACCACAGTTTATTGTACATCACTGATAAACTTTCTCATTGCTGTGAACCTGGTGTTACATGATCTGCCACAGTTAATTGTACATCTCTGATGAACCTCCACTCCAGTGTGAACCTGGTGTCACAGTATCTACCTCAGCCAACCATACATCACCATTAAACCTTCTCCCTACTGTGAACCCAGTGAAATAATATCTGCCTCAGTCTCTCGAAAATCACCATTAAAATTTCTCCCCACTTTTTACTCTGTGTCTCTGTATCTGCAACCTTTAAACCTCTTCCGCACTGTGAACCTGGTGTCACAATACTTGCCACAGTTAATTGAACCTGACTGTTAAACCTTCTCACTAATGTGAACCTGGTTTCACAGTATCCGTCTGAGTCTCCCGAACATCACACTTAAAACTTCTCCCCTCTGTGAATTCATTATAACAGTTTATGCCAGAGTTTATTATACATCACTGATAAACCTCCCCACTGTGAACTGGGTGTCATAACATCTGTCTCCATGCACTGTACATCACCAATAAAGCTTCCCCCCACTGTGAACCTCATGAAACATTTTCTGACACATTTTATCATCCAACACTGTTAAAACTCTCATTGCTATACAACCATATAAAGCACAGAACAGGCCAGTGTGGCCCTACTAGTCCATGCCGGAACAAATCCCCACCCTCCTAGTTCCACTGACCAGCACCTGGTCCATACCCTCCAATCCTCTCCCCTCCATGTCATCATCCAGTCTTTCCTTAAATGTAAATAACGTCCCTGCTTCAACCACCTCCGCTGAAGTTATGCTCAGGAACTATGAGAAATACAATAAATACGAGATTACGTGTGATACAACATAACTGGATACACAGGCTATACATTACACCTCAAAAGTTAAATAAATGGGATCCAACAGTATCTGACAGATGTTTTCGCTGTAAAAAGGAAATGGGAACAACAATTCATGCAATCTGGACATGTGAAAAAGTGAAAAATTTTTGGGAAGATCTAAACCAGATATTAAATAAAATCACAAAAAGCAATATACCAAAAAACCCACAGATCTTCCTCCTAAGTAACATAAAAAACAAGAATTTGGACTTGATTTGGATGGTGCACAAAAAAGATTTGTTAGGATAGCCCTAGCCGTAGCAAAAAAATGTATTATGTCAGCCTGGAAATTAGAAGATAACTTGAGAATACAACAATGGTATATAGAAATGAATAAATGTATTCCATTAGAAAAAATAACATATAATTTAAGAAATAATATTACAATATTTGAACAAATATGGGAGCCATACATGAAACATAATAGAGAAAACCTACTGGGGACATCTACCACCTAAAATGACAGAAGGAGAAGAAAATGAAAAGAACTGACTCAGTGGAATTTTTTGTTTGTTTTTGTTGAGTGACAACATTGTTTGGCGGGTTTGATGTATCTTGGATTCTGAGCTTTGAATGAATGGGAGGGCAGGTAGGGAGGGTGGGAAGGGAAGAGGGAGGGGGGGGAGAAAATGACACTGTATATATTTGAAAAGGAAAATGTATGTATCTTGATCAATGTGGTTTATAGTATGAAAAATAAATAAAAAAATTTTAAAACCACCTCCGCTGAAAGCTTATTCCACATCCCAACCACCCTTTGCGTAAAGAAATTTCCCCCTCATATTCCCCATATAATTTTCCCCATTCAACTCAAACCATGGACTCTGGTTTGAATATCCCCCACTCTTAATTGAAAAAGCCTAATCACGTTGACTCTGTCCCTTTTAAAATCTTGAAAACCTCCATCAAATCCCCCCTCAATCTTCAACACTCCAGAGAAAAAAGGCCCAGGCTGCTCAACCTTTCTCTGTAACTCAAACCCTGACATCCTGTCAACATTCTCGTGAACCTTCTCTGCACTCTCTCTATTTTGTTTAAATCCTTCCTATAATTTGGTGACCAAAACTGCACACAGTATTCCAAACTTGGCCTCACCAATGCTTTGTACAATTTCATCATAACATCCCAACTCTTGAATTCAATACTCCGATTTATGAAGGCCAACATTCCAAATGCATTCTTCACCACTCTATCTACCCGAGTATCAACTTTGAGGGTACTATTTACCACAACTCCCAAATCCCTTTGTTGCTCTGCTCTCCTCAATTGTCTACCATTCAATGTATATGACCTATTTAGATTTGCCTTTCCAAAATGCAACACTTCACACTTATCGGTATTAAATTCCATCACCCATTTCTCAGCTCACTCCTCTAGCTTTCCTATATCTCTTTTTAAGCTATGGTAATCTTCCTCACTGTCCACAATACCACCAATCTTTGTATCATCTGCAAACTTACTTATCCAATTCACCACCCCTTCTTGCAGATCGTTAATATGTATAACAAACAATAGTGGACCCAGGACCGATCCCTGAGGAACTCCACTAGTCACCGGCCCCCAATTTGACAAACAATTTTCTACCACTACTCTCTGACACCTCCCATCTAACCATTGCTGAATCCATTTCACTACCTCCTTATTTATACCTAATGCCTCTACCTTTTTACCTAACCTCCTATGGGAAACTTTGTCAAAAGCTTTACTAAAGTCTAAATAGACAACATCCACAGTCTTCCCTTCATCAATCTTTTTTGTAACCCCCCCCCTAGAAAAACACTTTAAGGTTTGTTAAGCATGATCTACCCCTGACAAAACCATGCTGATTACTCCCTATCAATCCATGTTCTTCCAAATATTTGTAAATGCCATCCCTCAGAACACTTACCATTAAATTACCCAACACAGACGTCAGACTCACGGGTCTATAATTTCCAGGTTTACATTTAGACTCTTTCTTAAACAGCGGAACAACATGAGCCACCCACCCTCCAATCCTCTGGCATTACCCCCATGACCAGTGACATCCTAAATATCTCTGTTAATGGCCCCACTATCTGTACACTTGCCTCCCTGAGTGTCCTTGGGAATACTTTGTCTGGACCCAGAGATTTCTCCACCTTTATCTTTTTTAACACTGCCATCACTACCTCCTCGGTTATCCTTATATGATTCATGACCTCTCCACTATTTTTCTTTACTTTAACTGGTACAATATTTTTTTCCCTAGTGAATACTGAGGAAAAGAAATCATTTAAAATTTCCCCCTTCTCCTCTGACTTCTCACATAGCCTACCCTCCCTATCTAAAGGGGTCCAATTCTATCCCTCACTATTTTAATGTACCTATAGAAACCCTTTCGATTTATTTTTACTCTGCCTGCCAAAGCCTCTTTGTGTCTCTTTTCGGCCTTTCCTATTTCTTTCTTAAGATTTTTTCTACACTCCTTGTAGTCCTCTTTCAATTTCTCATCACCCTGTTGTTTATACCTCTTGTACACCTCCCTCTTTCTCCTTACCAAATTTCTAATATTCCTCTAAAACCAAGGGCTCCCTATGACTTCCAGCCTTTCCTTTGATCCTCACTGGGACACATCTACTCTGTACTCTCAACATTTCTTCTTTGAATATTCTCCATTTTTCATTTACATCCTTTCCTGAAAAAATCATGTCCCACTCAATACTCCCCAAATCCATTCTTATTCCTTCGAAATTTGCTTTTCTCCAATCCAGAACCTCAACTTTAGGCCCTTCTTTGCTCTTCCCTAAAACTACCCTAAAATTAATAGAGTTGTGATCACTAGACTCAATTTGTTCTCCAACATTAACCTCAGACACCTGACCTATCTCGTACTCTAACAGGAGATCCAGTATTACACCGTCCTGAGTCAGTTCCTCTACGTATTGATTAAGAAAACTATCTTGTACACATTTGACAAACTCTAGCCCTTCCAGCCCTCTTACTGTATGGGTATCCCAATCAATGTGAGGGAAGTTAAAATCTCCCATGATCACTACCTTATGTTTATTACACATATATGCTATCTCCTTACAAATTTGTTCCTCCAATCTTCTTGGCCCATTTGGTGGTCTATAATACACTCCTATTAGTGCCCTCATGCCTCCTCCACCCCTCAATTCCACCCAAACTGCCTCACTGGACGATCCCTCCAAACCATCCTGCTACCTCACGGCAGTAATGTCCTCCTTCACAAGCAGAGCAACTCCTCCCCCTTTTTTACCCCCTGTTCTATCACATCTAAAACATTTGTATTCTGGAATATTGAGTTGCCAGTCCTGTCCCTCCCGTAACCAGGTCTCACTATAAGCCCCCACATCATAATTCCAAGTGCCAATCCAGGCTCTAAGCTCATCTACCTGTCACTCTGCTTTTTGGATTGAAGGACATGCATTTCAGTATCTGTCTCAGCCCACTGGACAACAACATTAAACCTTCTCCCCAGTGTGAAACTGATGTCACAGTATCTGACACAGTTTATTGGACATCAGTATTGAACATTCTCACTACTGTGAAACAGGTATCACTGTATCTGCAACATTGAATCGTGTATCACTGTTAAACCTCCTTCCCACTGTGAACCTGGTGTCAAATTATCTGTCTCAGTCTACCGTACATCACCATTGATCTATCTCTCAACTCTGAATCCATTGTCACAGTGTTTTCCACATTATAACATACATCATCATGAAACCTTTTCCCCACTGTTGACCTGATGCCACACCATCTGCTGTAGTTTATTGTACATCTCTGTTAAACCTCCTAACTACTGCTGTGAACTCGGTCACACAGTATCTTCCTCATTCCTCCGTATATCACCGTTAAACTTTCTCCCCACTGTGAACCCAGTGTAGCAGTATCTTCCTCAGTCTGCTGTACAGTGCTGTTAAACATTCTCACCTCCGTTAACTTTGTGTCTCAGTATTTGCCACAGTTTATCTTATATCACCGTAAAACTTATCCCCACTGGAAACCTGTTGTCAGATTTTCTGCCACAGTTTATCATACATCACTGATAAACCTTATCTCCACTGGAAACCTGTTGTCAGATTTTCTGCCACAGTTTATCATACATCACTGATAAACCTTCTCCCCACTGAGAACTCGGTGTAACTGTGTCTGCCTCAGTCTGCTGTACATCACCATTAAACCTTCTCCCAACTGATAACCTGGTGTCACAGTATCAGCCAGAGTTAATCGTACATCAATATTAAACCTCACTTCGGTGAACTCATTTTCATGGTATCTGCCAACATTTACCGGACATCACTGTTAAACCTTCTCATTACTGTGAACCCTGTGTCATAGTATCAGCCTCAATCTACTGAAAATCACTGTTAAACCTTCTCCCTAATGTGAACCCACTGTCACAGAATCTGCCTAATTCTACTGTACATTAACCTTCTACCTACTGTGAAACCGGTATCACTGTATCTGCAACATTGAATCATGTATCACCATTAAACCTCTTTCCCACTGTGAACCTGGTGTCACAGGATCTGCCCCAGTTTATCTTACATCACTGATAAACCTTCTCCCGACTGTGAACCCGGTGTCACAATATCTACCTCAGTCTACCATATATCACCGCTAAATCCTCTCCTTACCCAGTTTCACAGTATTTATCTCAGTCAACCATACATCAGCGTTAAACCTTCTCCCCACTGTTAAATCTGTGTCTCTGTATCTGCACCAATGTATCACGTGTCACCTTTACACCTCCTCCATACTGTGAACCCGGTGTTACAGTACCTGCCACAGTTCATTGAACCTCACTATTAAACCGTCTCACTAATGTGCACCTGGTTTCACAGTATCCATCACAGTCCACCGTACATCTCCGTTAAACCTTCTCACTACTGTGAACTTGTTGTCACAATATCTGCCATATCTACCGTACATTAAGTTAAACGTTCTCCCCAATGTGAACCATTTGTCACTGCGTCTGCCAAAGTTTATCGTACATCACAGTTAAACCTTTTCACTGCTGTGAACCCATTGTCTCAGTATCTATCTCATTATCATTAAACCTTCTCCCGACTGTGAACCTGGTTTCACAATATCTTACACAGTTTATCGTACATTAGTGTTAAACCTTCTCACTGCTGTTAACCCAGTGTCACAGTGTTTGTGACAGTTTTTCGTACATCTCCGTGAAACATTTTCCCCACGGTGAAGCTGAGGTCAGGTTACCTGCATCAGTCTGCCAGATACAGCACCGATTGCTCTCAGCCATAGGTGCTGTAGATGAGTTCGTGTGGCCAGAGGTGTCTGCTCAAGAAGGCCAGAGGCTGCCATTGCCCTTCAATGAATTGCTCCAGTGCGCCCCCTACTGCTGTGCTGGAAGCATCTACTGTGAGAGTGGTAGGTGTCTCTGGCCTGGCATGTACCAGAAGGGTGGTGTTGGGCAGTGAGTCCTTGGCCCTCTGGAACACTTCCTGGATGTCTCTGGATGCTCTGCTCCGTGGACCACCCCACAGTATCCCATCAAGCCTAGAGTCTCTGTGTCAGCAATTCTCTGCTGACCACTGGCTGATGGCTTTGTGGTCAAATGTGTTTGTTTATGAAACCATTCCCAGGAAGGTGATGGGGCAAAGCCCTGCTGACTGGGACATTGTGCGGCACCAGGGCCAGACCAATCTTTCGCAACACCTCAGCCAGGTAGAACCTCAGCACATAGCGCCATTTGGTGCCCTTGCACTTTGGTTCCATGCACAGCCACACACAATGATGGCCATGCTTGTAACACCCTTGCCCCCATTGATTGACCACGTACATGGACCCCCACAAGAATAGGAAAACTGTTTTGAGAATTGCCAGGGTGGAGGTGTAGGGATGGGCCACACCTGCCCCACGTGCAGCAGTACTGAGAGTTCCTTGCACCTTGCAACTGATGATCAGGTTTTATCCGATTGACAGAGTTGGGCATCTTTGTGGTTCTCCCTGTCTCCTGGAGCTGGGGGTCTCTGTACTGCTCCACATCTCCTTGAGTTGGTGCTTTGTTCTCCACTAGCCCCACAAGACAACCAAGACCCTTGGATGGAGGGTAGAGGTGCAGAGAGATCAGTGAGAACACGGGTAGTTTCAACAGGGTGGGGTCCATGCAGGTACCTGATAACAGGAGGAAACCAAGGGGGAAGGAGAATGCAGGACATTCATTTGCAAGACATTGCGAGAGTGGATTCCTGGAACTCTTGAGGGGAGAAGGTCCTGATCGATCCATTGGTTGAGGTGGGCCAGGGTATAGATATGGCAGCTGTCTGGAATTGTCAGTGGGATACTGAGACTTGGGAGAGGAGGGAAAGGAGGGTGCAGTAGTGTTCTGACGAGAGAGTGCTGAGCGAGAGGTAACATGGGTGGAACCTCAAGGCAAGGGACCCCTGATTGTTTGCAGGGATGGGATTTGTAAATAGACTCAGATATCCAGCACAGAGCATCTTTGTCCCCCTGCCATCAGGAAGGAGATATGGAATAAAAGCAGGACAGCCAGGCAGCTTCTTCCCACAGGCCATGAGATTGACAAGGCAACATGAACTGGATGGGAGCAAAGAATGAAAACGGGGAGAGGAATATGAACTGATTACAACTCAGCCAGCAGGAGAGAGGGGCCGATGGGCCTTATTCTGTGTTGTCTATCTGGACCAGCCTTTTGCATTCTAGCTTTAAAAAACTCAACCATTTTTTAATTTAATAATAACGGTACAGAATGAATCAAGAGACAAGATGTCTGTCCAGCAGCGAACGTCTAAGGCACTTCCTGAAACGGAGGCTCTGAAACCACGGGAGGTTCTGGCCGGAATGAGGCCCGACTTCTGCTAGATGGAGGAGAAAATAAGCAGCGATAATGTGGGGGAAGGGGTGGGGAGGGGAGGGGGTAGGGTTGGCTTCCTCCGTTCACATCCTTTTTCCTCCACCCCGTTCCATGTCCTGCGTAAACTTGTACTTCTCACTTTGTTCATTTGAGATTGGTCACAGTGTTTGAGCTACCGAAAGAAAATAGACACCCACACACACCGAGAGCAGTTCAGTTTATACAAAGGTTCATTACAAATTCAAAAGCTGATTTCAAACTACAATATGCAAACCCTTCCCAATTATATTTATCAATGCCTGGACTGGTCCCAACTGCCGAAGCGAGGCAACGACTGCACACTTGTAGTAGGTTGTCGGGCACCGGTAGCAGCTTCTCCACCTCCCTCGACTGGGACGTTAGCTGGACTCCAGAAATTCTTCTTCTTGCTGACAGATGTTGCCACCTCTCAGAGAGTCTCAAACTTCAGCAGCGGGACCATGGCTTATATTACCCAAAAACTGCTTACCCAAGCACCAATTCCCAGCACAGTAAGAAAGATAAGCGAGGAAGCTAGCATATTAGGCTTCGTTTGAATAACATAATTTTCAGCTTATCAATTTGAATACAATGGTTATTTTGCATCAAGGCTAGGCCTCTGACAGTCTGTGACCAAAACAAGCAGGAAGATTAAATGTTCTTGGTACACAGATGCCCTTTTGTCAGATAACTGCATCTCTGACCCCTTGGTAGAATTTAGCTTATGTCTGCTGATTGTAAAAAACAAGCAGGTTCTCAGCCTTGCAGAAGCAAAGTCTGCAAAAGGATAAAACACGGTTTAAATCTTCCATTACATTCTCCTCCCCATTCCCCTCCCCCTTCCCATTCCCCTACTCTTAACCCTAACCCCTAACAAACCCTAACCTTAACACTACCGATACCCCCTATCACTACTCCACGTCCCCTAACTCTATCTCTACCCCTATGCCGTCCCCTAACCCCAACCCTAATCCAACCCACCTTCTCCTAACCCTAACCCTAACCCCACCTCTACCTCCTACTCCTACCCCCTTCCCCTAAACCCAACACAAACCCACATCCCCGAACTCTAAACCTCACCCTAAACCTAGACCTAATCTGAGCCCATGTCTCCTAACCCTAACCATAATGCTACCTCTATCCCAGCCCTCTCTAACTCTAACTCTACCCACCTTCCCCAACCCAAACCTAAACACTACCCCTATCCCCTACACCTATCCCCTACACCTATCCCCTACACCTATCCCCTTCCCCTAACCATACCCCTCACCCATACCCACACCCGCAACCCTACCCCTTACTCCTACCCTTACCCCCTTCCATTACCCCCTTTCTCCTACCCTCTTCTCCTACCCCTCCTTCCCCTAGGTTAAGGTTGGAAGGGGAAAGGGGAGGGGGAAAGGGAGGTGGAGGAGGGCTGGGGTTAGGGCATAGGTGTGAGGGAAGGGCAAGGTGAGCGGGAGGGGGTTGGGATTGAGGAGGGGTAGAGGAGAAGTGGTGGGAAGTGGGTGAAGGGACATGGGAGGTGCAGGGAATGGGGTTGGCAGGGCCAGGGGGAGAAGAAGGGGAGGGATTCAGGACATCATGATGTTGTCCGACCTCTGTTCAGATGGGATGCGATGTTCTTCTGGACTCGTGTCTTGTCTCTGAGATCGCTCCTTCACCTGGGAAGAGAAATATGGGTGATAGAGATGCTGTCTGCGATGCCTGATCACGATGACTTTGGAGGGTCCCAACTCTTCCCCCATCACCCCCCTCCCTACCCCTGCATACTAGGGCCTTTCCCCTTCCTCTGCTTTACCTGAGGAAGTGTGTTTTGGAGAAAAGCACGATCTATCTCTGCAGAACTCAGAGCACCGTGTCTCCATCAGGCAACACCCTGGTTCACCACGACATGACAGCAAGATGCTGGACAAATCATGGATGGATTGGTCGAATCCCTTCAGCTAACCCATATGAACCTACCCCACAACGATATTACCCTTCCCTCCCTCACACCAGTACCTTCTGTTTTTCTTTTATACCTGTCCCCATATTAAAATCATTTTCATGCCTTTTATGGACCAGCCTCTGCTACTACCCCTGGCAATGCATTCCAGGCACCCACTACTTTCTGTGTGAATAAAATGTACCCCTCACATCTTGCCTAAAGTTCCCTCCTCTCACCTTATTTAGACGCCCTCTGGTATTCTCGCACACAATATTCCAAGTGTGGTCTGACTCGAATTTTATACATCTGCAACATTACCTCTCAGTTCTTGAACTCAATCCCCTGACTCCTGAAGGCCAGCACACAATACACCATCTTAAACTCCCTCTCAATTTTCACAGCAACATTGAGCGATTTATGTAGCAGGATCTAAATATTTCTCTGTCCTGCACACTGTTCATAATCCTGTCACTAACCAAGTTCTCTGCCCTCACGTTCTTGTAATCCGCATTCAATAAAGAAATTGGTCTATATGAAGCTACTTTTAATGGGTCTCCAATCTTCTTTGGAATAACTGTTATTCGTGCCCTTGAAAATGACTCTGGAAATTAACCTGTACCAGTTGCTTGTTTAAGTATATCTGGATTTACAGGATTGAACTCCATCCTGGAGTCACTTCTCTCCAAACTAGATGACCTATGACAACCTTCTACACTGTCTACAACATCTCTACCTCTGTGTCAGCCCCTGACGTACCTACCCTTCCACTCCCATCATCATTCATAAAAATCACAAAGAGCAGGGGTCCCAGAGCAGATCCCTTTGGAGCGCCACTAGTCATTGTTCCATCTACTACTACCATCTGTTTTCTGCAGACAAGCCAATTCTGAATCCATACAGCCAAGCCTCCATGGATCCCATGCCTCCTGATGTTCTGAATGAGGCAACCGTGACGACCTTGTCAAGCACCTTACTAAAATCCACGTGCAGCGCATACACACCTTTACCTTCATCTATTTCCTTTGACACCTCCTCGAAATACTCAATTTGACTCGTGAAGCAGGACCTGCTCCTCACAAAACTATCCATGAGTTTCCCCAGCATGTTTGTGCATTGCCCTCGGCCCCAGCATCAGCAGACTTCCTGGCCAGTCCCTCCCTTACCCCTTCCCAGAGCTTCCGCATCCATTACAACATTAAGCATTGCTGCCCAGTACTGCCCAGAACAGACCTTTGTAAACGTTCTCCACAACCAACTAACCCTTACCCGTACCACACCCATAACTATGGGTGGATTAAATATCCAATTAACTTCTTTCTGAAGTAATGTATCATGAATTTGATGTTGATTCCAATTTTGAATAACTTTTCATAATTCTCGATAAGCTCCTTTAAAGTTAGATCCATTATCAGAACATAATTCTTTTACTTGACCACGTCTAGGAATAAAACGCCAAAGAACATTAATAAAAGAGTCTGTATCAAGCAATGATGCTACTTCAATATGAATTGCTCTCATAGTCAAACATGTGAAAATAACTTCATATCATTTTTCAACACTTCGTCCTCACTTTACTTGCAAAGGACCAAAATAATCAACTTCCACGGATGTAAATGGGAATTCATCAGGTGAAACTCTGTCCTGTGGTAAATCTGCCATTTGTTGTTGTCCAGGTTTTCATTCTCTTTGTCAGTCACAAAGAGATGAAACCTCATGATTTCATTATTAATGTATTTAAGCACTGATGTTCTATCAGTCCAAAACACAGGATCTGCTAACTCCATCTGTAATTCTCTTCTTAACATAGCGTCCATTTTGCTCGCCATAGTAGCAGTAGTCAATTCCATTCAAGGTCTGGTGACTGACTTTAATGGAGCCACTCTGGCTTTTCCCATTATAAATCCACCATGTCCTCGCACTTGGTTATTTCACAGGACTCAGTAACTGACAGGATCAAAACCATCTTCACTTACATCAGAAAAATGGTGTAACTGAGCAAATGTGGCCACTCCAAAGTCTGTTAACTTCAAAACTTCCAAGTATTTGAAGATGCTCAATCCAATTTCTCCAATCTTGTGCGATGGATTCTGGATTAGTTTCATCCCATCCAAATTTTCTTCTGCACAAAACTGGTATTTGGCCGGCCTGACCATTAGGCCGAATTCGGCCAGTCGGGAGTAGAGGGTGTGCAGTTGAGACTTGTGTTGTGCCCAGTCTCTGCTGGTGACAAGAATGTCATCCAGATAAATGAACGCGAAATTCAAATCACTGTGCACCGTATCCATGAGGTGCTGGAAGGTCTGGGTGGTGTTCTTGAGCCTGAAAGGCATGCATAAAAATTCGAACAAGACGAAGGGGTTGATGATAGCTGCTTTGGGGATATCCTCGGGGTGCAACAGGATTTGCACCAGATCGACCTTGGAGAATACTCTCATGCCATGCAGATTTGCCGTAAAGTCCTGAAAGTGAGGGATGGGGTAACGGTCAGGTACTGTCGTGTCATTAAGCCGTCGAAAATCTCTGCAGCGGCACTAGCCACTGGAGGCTTTTGGGACCAGGTGGAGTGGCGAGCCCAAGGACTGTCGGAGCGATGAATGATCCCCAGTTCCTGCAGATGTGAGAACTCCTCTTTCGCTCTCTGGAGCTTATCCAGCGGGTTTAACAGTAATGTACGATAAACTGAGCAGACACTGTGACAAAAGGTTCACAGTTTGGAGAATATTTAATGGTGATATACGGTAGACATTGGCAGATACTGTGACACCGAGTTCACAGTAGCGAGAAGGTTTAACAGTAATGCACGATAAGCTGTGGTAGATACTGTGATACCAGGTACACAGTTGGAAGAAGGTTTTACAGTGATGTAATCTTAACTGTGGCAGATAAAGTGACACCAGGTTCACATTGGGGAGAATTTTAATGGTGATGTACAGTCGACTTTGGCAGATACTGTGACACCGTGTTCACAGTACTGAGAAAGTTTAACAGAGATGTATGGAAGAATAAGGCAGATTCTGTGACTCCAGGTTTACAGTAGTGAGAAGGTTTAAAAATGATGTACAATAAATGTGGCAGATTCTGTGAAACCTGGTTCACAGTGGGGAGGAGGTTAATGGTGATGTACACTAAACTGTGGCAGATAGAGTAACACCAGGCTCACATTGAGGAGAAGGTTTACTGGTGATGTACGGTAAACTTTGGCAGATACAGTAAAACCAGTCTCACAATGGGGATAAAGTTTAATGGTGATGTGTGGTAAACTTAGGCTGATACTTTAACACTAGGTTAACAGGGGGAGAAGGTTTAACATTGATGAATTGTAGACTGAGGCAGAAACTGAGAGACAGCATTCACAGTAATGTGAAGGTTTAACAGTGATTTACTATAAACTGTGTCAGATACTGTGACAAGATGGCACAGAGGGTAGATGGGTGGTTCCACCCTTCCCCAGTTAGACTATTAAATGCTCGATTTTAAAAGTTGTAAAAGTGATTTAAAATACTGATAAAAAAAACTGAAATAGTGGAGGATTGAAATGGCTGCAAATGTGAAAAAATCGAAAACTCAGTTTCAGAAGAAATTACCTTACAAATGTGTTGAAGAATTGAGGCCGAGTTCAAGTTGAAGCAACGGAGTCATCGACTGGAGTCCCCAAGTCTCAGAGGACTCCTGCCCGGCTTCTGCAATCGCAAGATGGCACCAGCTCAGCGATGATTTTGGCAGTTTCGACTCGTGCGCTCATGAACACAGGCGTGAGTGTGGGCCAGCTGAGCGAGGACAGGCCCGTGATCCTGCAGCATTGCCTGGTGGTCCGGGGGAGTGCAATGTAGCATCAGAAGATGCACCTGCGCAGTCGGTGCCCTACTGGGCATGCAAAGTGTGTTGAGGGTCCACGAACCTTTGGAGACGATGTGGGCTGTGGGGGAGCCTGAGCGACAGTGAGCTGATGAGGTCGGCACGCTGTTGTCGGGTGACCAGACCCGCAACCATACTGGAAGAGGACTTACTGCTTTGGAGGAAGAAGAGAGCCGTCAGCCTCAAATGGAGGTGATGGATCCTGGACTGGATTCTGTGTTTCCTATTCTGGAAGGGATTGCTCAGCTCATGGAAGATATGTCAAATATATCAATGCAGATGACTCATCAGATGACTCAAGGATTTTCAGAAATGAAATCTAAAATGAACACTGTGTGTGAAGAAATAACTTTTATGAAGCAAAATATTAATGTAGTTAAGAGTGATGTTACGAGATGGACACGATCAGTGGATACTGTGCAAGATCATTTTAAAAAGATTGAGGAGGCTTTCTTGAATGCAAGAGTCAAATGGAGTGTAATAGAGAAAAAATGGAAATAGTGTAAGATCCTTTTGTAGATTGGGGGATTCAGAAGAAGGAATTATTGAAGAAGTTTGGCTCATTAGAAAACCAAAGTCGTAGAAATAATGTTAAGATAGTAGGTCTTCCGGAAGATATGCAAGGTTCGGATCTGGTGAAGGTTTTGAAGAAATGGATCCCAGAAGTGTAGGGCAGGTAATTCGTTCCAGATGAACTGGAATTAGATCGAGCGAACAGAGCGTTAAGGAAGAAACCGTTTCCAGGCCAATTACCACGAGCAGTTTTGATTCGCTGTTTTAAATATCAAGACAGAGAGATGATCCTCCGATTGGTGGTGCAGAAAACACGGCAAAATCAGGCTCCACTGATGGTTCAAAATAATAGGGTTTTTTTAATGCAGATCTGAGTCAAGAAATTATCAGAAGAGACCGAGAATTTAATTCAGCCTAAGAAGTACTGTGGCGAAAGGGATATAAATTTGCTTTTCGTCATGCGGCAGTATTGAAAGATTTTTATGGGAATTTTCAATCTCAGTTTTTTGAGAATGACCACGATGCTTTATTATTTGCTAATTCATTGCCAGATGGACGAGGAAATGGGCGATCATCACCATTGTCACCGAAGGGAAGGGTCAATGGGAATGGAAATGGGAAGATTGGAAAATATGGAAAGAATGGGAAAAAAGTTGAATTGACGCAGTCTTCTCGATATTGAAGATCTGGAACAATCAGTGGGACTGGAATCACTGGGTTGAATGTTTTTGTTTCAGGACTTTGTGAAAGTCTGACTGGGGGTGGGTGACACTGAGTCCTTTAGTCACCTGCCACTTGTGCACTTCACCACACCCAGATTTTTAGGGGGCTACTACTTTTGAGTAGCTTGTTTTGGGATTGATTTTTCTCTTTTTTTTGGAATTTTAAAATAGGTGGGGATTAGAATACAGAGAGACTTAGAAGGGGAGTATTATTTTATAGTAGGATTCACATTTGTGAGAAGGTTTAACAGTGATATACCCATGAACTGCATCAGATACCGTGTCACAGGGTGCACAGTGGGGAGGAGGTTTATCAGTGATGTATGTTAGACTGAGTCCAATGCTGTGACACCAAGTTCATAGTAGTGAGAAGGTGTAACGGTGATGTCCGGTAGACTGAGGCAGATACTGTGACACCAGGTTCACATTGGGGAGAAGGTTTAACGGTGATATACTGTATATTGAGATATCTACCATGACACCAGGTTCACAGTGGGGAGAAGGTTTAACGGTGATGGACGGTAGACTGAGGCAGATTCTATTACACCAGGATCACGGGTGGGGGGGGGAGAAAGTTTTTCGTTGATGTACGATAGACTGAGGCAGAAACTTTGAGACAGGATTCAAATTCGTGCGAAGGTTTAATATTGATGTACGATTAACTGTGTCAGATACTTTGACATCAGGTTCATATTGGGGAGAAGGTTTAACGGTGATGTTCAGTCAAGGGAGGCAGATACTGAGACACCAGGCTCATTGTATTATTCATTTATCTTAATTACAACATTTAATTTATATCTCCATTTTTTTGTGGCAACTTCCAAACATTCCATAAACTTCTATTCTAATCAGATTTTGTTCATTTCTTCTTCTTTGGCTTGGCTTCGCGGACAAAGATTTATGGAGGGGGTAAAAAGTCCACGTCAGCTGCAGGCTCGTTTGTGGCTGACAAGTCCGATGCGGGACAGGCAGACACGATTGCAGCGGTTGCAAGGGAAAATTGGTTGGTTGGGGTTGGGTGTTGGGTTTTTCCTCCTTTGCCTTTTGTCAGTGAGGTGGGCTCTGCGGTCTTCTTCAAAGGAGGTTGCTGCCCGCCAAACTGTGAGGCGCCAAGATGCACGGTTTGAGGCGTTATCAGCCCACTGGCGGTGGTCAATGTGTCAGGCACCAAGAGATTTCTTTAGGCAGTCCTTGTTCCTTTTCTTTGGTGCACCTCTGTCACGGTGGCCAGTGGAGAGCTCGCCATATAACATGATCTTGGGAAGGCGATGGTCCTCCATTCTGGAGACGTGACCCATCCAGCGCAGCTGGATCTTCAGCAGCATGGACTCGATGCTGTCGACCTCTGCCATCTCGAGTACTTCGACGTTAGGGATGTAAGCGCTCCAATGGATGTTGAGGATGGAGCGGAGACAACGCTGGTGGAAGCGTTCTAGGAGCCGTAGGTGGTGCCGGTAGAGGACCCATGATTAAAAACCCAAATCATTTGGTCTCTTAAGTATGCTGTACAAAATTAAATTCTTTACCTGGGTTTGGTTCAACAGCACTTCAGTCTGCTTCATTATTTTTTCAGACCCTCATTTTGTGCTTTCTTCTTTCCCCAGTTGATTCTCCAAATGGGCATCCAACCTCTGTCTTCTCAGCTTGACCCAACGTCTCCTCTGTTAACTTAAGCAAACCAAGGAGACCAAAGTTAAAATTTTCACATTGGCATTTTCAAACACAAAAATGACGCTG
Organism: Narcine bancroftii; assembly: GCF_036971445.1. Lineage (NCBI taxonomy): Eukaryota > Metazoa > Chordata > Chondrichthyes > Torpediniformes > Narcinidae > Narcine > Narcine bancroftii. Next base: position 48,498,957 of record NC_091479.1, on the reverse strand, counting down.
TGATTTGCTGTTTCACATCATAATCCCACTTGCTAAACTTGCAAGCAACTGCACTGCATCCTACAGCTGGAAAATTGCAAGCGAACTGCTTGGTTAAAGCAAAGATTCCACCCAGTCACCTGATTAAAGGCCTCCAAGTTAACAACAGATAGCAACCTGAAAGTTAAATACAAAGATCTGCATCAGGAAGATTAATGGGGTTTTTAAATAAATCATTTCCACTATTGAAAGAAAACTCCTCAGTGAACACCAGGCTCTTGTTGAACAATTCCTGTTGTATTCCTCAAAATGATTTGAATCTTGATTTCAAGCAGAGTCATTTGGTGAGATTGTTGGTCCAGAACAAACCCTGCCCACACACTCCCTTAAATACCTGCAAAGTCCTGGTTCAGCTCTGCTCCACGCTAAAGCGATCAGAGCTTTTCCGAAGAGATAACAGACTTCAGATGCTGATACGTTGAGTCACAAACACCCTAATACTTCCCTGAACAACACACCTCTCTCTGAAAACCAACAAGAACCTTCCTGAACAGTAATTATTTACCTTTCGAGCACCAAACCTGTGAACATTATATTTGATAAATTCTGTGCACAGTAGAAGAATGGCCTGCAACCAGTGAACTTGGATTAATGAGAAGTGAGATTGGACTGTGAACCAAAGAACTTTTCTGAACTTACACACACGTGCACTTAGAATTAGATGGGGGGAAAGTTGGGTAAAGTCAGTTAAAGTAATAAAATAGTGATAAGTTAAAGTGTTATTCCATTTTCATCTTGAAAGATAATTAAAATCAGCTTTTGTTTAAGTCACCATTTGTCTTGGTGAATATCTATTGCTGCTGGGTTTTGGGATCCTCTGGACTCGTAACACAGCACCAAGCTTCAGAACAACCCTAATGCTTTAGGTTATGACAATGGTCCATAAATGGGTCCCAGCATCTGTTGAAAGTTATTAATTGACTCTTCTATAATTTTTGTAAATATTAACAAGACATAATATCATTTAACTGTTGTGTTTGTGTCGTTGGAGAATTCGCTTTCCATTCAATCAGAATTAGAGTTTTGGGTACCGTATTTGAGAAAAGATGTGCTGGAGTTGGAGAAGGTCAGAGATGATTTACTGGAATGATATCAGGAATGAAAGGGTGAGTATATGAGGAACAATTGTCGACTCTTCGACTGTACTAGTTGGAGTACAGAAGGATAAGAGGGTCCTCAGAGGCATTTCAAATGCTGGAAGGCTTGGGCAGATTACATATGGCAAAGATGTTTCCCATGGTAGGGGATTCTAGGACAGGAGAGCATAATTTCAGGATAAAAGGGTGTCAATTTAAAACAAATGTGGAAAAATTGATTTTGTCAGTGGTCGTGAAACACATGTGAGATCATTGGGTGTATTTAAGGCAGAGATTGACAGGTATTTGATTAGTCAAGGAATCAAGGGTTATGGGGAGAAAGCTGGGGAGTGGGGGTGAGTGGAAGAATGGTGGAACAGACTCGACGGGCCTACTTCTGCTCCTATATCTTGTGATCTATATCCTGCTGGAGACCTAGACAACCCTCCTCTTGTATTCCCTTCTTAGAAAGCATTCTGCATTGTGGGTTTATGTCACGTGAACCCATTTCCAATTGAATCCCATGTTACAAGTAACCCAATGCAAATTCTGCATTGAGAGGACTGCAGCTTATTCATTTTAAAAATTGTTATGGAGCAGCTCAAATGAGATTTCTTGCTTCTTTTTTTGAAAGGGTTAAAATAGAATCAAATAAAATAGGAGAGGGAAAAGCAGAAGAATTTATATACAAGTGGGAATCGAAATTAATGGTTGGTGATAAAGATACACAATTGTTGAAACATTTGATTAATATATGGAATAAAATAAATGATGAAATTGGTGTAAGTGGATGTACATCACCCAGAATGGCTTTGATTCAAAATCCTCATATCTTTTTTAAAGGATCATCAATTTCTGGATAGCGGGTTTCGTAAGGGGATTATAAATGTTGAAGATTGTTATGAAAGGGGACAATTAATGTCATTTGAGCAACTGAGAAATAAATATCGTATAACTCATCACAATCTTTTTTGCTCTTTCCAACTAAGAGCATATTTGAAGGATAAGTTAGGACCAACCATGTTGTACTCAAATAGAAATTCCTTATAAGAGGAATTGTTAAAAATAAATTATTTGATGATATCCTCTTTATTACAAGTAGGAACTTTTAAATGAGGAGTTCATAAGTTGAGACAAAGGTGGGAAATGGATCTGAATAATTTAATTGATTGGCAAATATGGGGAGATCCATAAATTAATTCAGTATAATTGTTTTTACATCAGTCATGTAGCAGATGTCAGCAAGGATTTTATCTGAAAGCTGCACCTGGAGTCAGGTGACTCAGGCTGTTGGATTTGAAAAGCTCCTCAGGAAGCTGATTTGGCAAAAGAGATCACATGATGCAGGGGAGTTGTATTAATTCACTTCAACTCAGCAGTCTGGAACTATTGACCAGAGTTCCACACTGCAGCAGTGAGGAAGGAATTCACAACTAGTTTTTCTTCTACAGTGACTTCTTACACCAATGAAATTGATTAGAATAAAATCAGAATTATCAGATCAATGTTTTAGGTGTGGTGAAGATGTCGCAACTTTCTTGCATTCAACTTAGCTTTGTCCTAATGTGAGATCTTTTTGGGGAGAATTACAAATTTTTTGGAACAAGTTACAGGAGATGTTTTCCAGCAGAATCTGACCTTATCTTTATTACAAAATATTGAAGGAACAAGGCCCAAATTAAATCTATTAATATATCAATGGAAATTTGTTAAATTAACATTAGCAGTGATGAGGACATGTATTGCACTTACTTGGAAATCAGATATATATATATTTTTAGGGATGGCAAGATGACATGCAAAAATTCAAACTTGTATTCCTTTGGAAAAAATTACATATAGCTTGAGAAATATGCTTTTGCAAATTTGGCACCTGAATATTCAAATATCAGGCTTCAATTTGTAATAATTCCCTTTCCATCCCTCTAGACATGTGAGATTCTCCTCTTAGTTACATTTTTTAAATTTAGATTTGTTAGATTTCCTCACCACCGTGAACTCTGGGGAAGCGGACGACTAATGCAGAGCACCAGAAAACATAAAGACCACACCCCACCAACATCTCAGAAGCAGAGGATTCAATCCACGGGTCAGTGTCCAAGGAAGCAGACCAGTGAGGGGTTTTGCAGCTGAAGGACCCACATAGGTGGCAGGCTGTTGGTGACTTGAGGAGAGGAACCCACGCAGGCTGCGGGCTTCTGGACAAAGCAGTCAAGGAACTCACAACAGGCTGTAGATTGCTAGAGACTGGGTCAAAACTGGCTAAAAGGGTGTCAGGTATCAGACCTGGGATACGAGTGAGTGCTAAATGGTTCCTAATTATGTCAGATGTTCAAAACTGGAGCTCACATTGCCAATGACTTGGATTGGTCTGTGAGCATTGAAAGACAATCCACAGACCCTCAGTGACTTGGCCCAGGGTTTGGGGTGGTGGGGGTGGTGGGTAGCACTCAGTCTTTCTCTGACCGTATGAGGCATTTCAGTCAATTTCTGCCAGACGTGAGTCTGTCTGTCTGACAGCAGGAAAAAAGCAATTTTGTGTGATATGACACTTTTTAATTACATGACTGTAAATTGTCTCCTGAAATAGAGAGAGAGGTTCAAGTTTCAAACTATTACAAACTACACTCACCAGAGCCAACTGGATTATACTTCTTCCCACTTTTTTTTTGCAAGGACACCATTGATTTTATCACAGCTCTTCTGCTGCTTCTGTCCTGTGACAGATTATATATTTTACATTGTATATAGAGATGTTTTTGAAAGAGATGGATTGGAGGAGTCGTTTAGGTCACAAACAAACACATACACTTCACAAAACAGATCTTATTTAAAACGCAAGAGCTTTGCTGAGAGTGAGTCATTCAGGCGCCGATAGCCTTTGCAAAGATAAAACAAGGAGGCTGTTTTGCTAAAGAATTTCAAAAGCAGGTGTAAATAGATTATTGTTTTTAAAGCAACAGATGAATGGACTCAGTAATTTGGGTCTGGTGCAGTATCTGGCTGGTTCCAGTTTGCTGTTCTAAGAAGGTCATGTGGTTTTGCAAGCAGAGAGGAGAGACCAAATAGGCTTTTTCTAAAAAAAAGAGAGAGAGAGAGAGAGAGAGAGAGAGAGATGGCAAGCTGGCATCTTGTTTTGAAGACTGGTTGTGAGTTCTCAGTTCAGCCTGTTGAAAAACTTTGTTGTCCATACAAGAGGAAATGGCTGGCTAGAAATGATGTTTCACCTGAAATAAGGGAAACAAAAGGAAATCAATTGTGACCTGCAGAAGAGGTTATCATTTGGAAAACCCTGATGGGTCAAGTTTCTTTGGCAAGACACCAAAGTGGCTGATCAGAGGGAATCACTTTATGTGTGTCCAATGTGCATGAAATCCCTCTCTGAAACCAACAAAAACCTTCCTGGAGGGTACACATTTACTTCTTAGCACCAGAGCTTGGTGAAAATTCATAAATGTTGAATTCTGTGCACAGTATAAGAATTGATAGATGCCGGTGAACTTGGAGTTGTGTCAAAGAACTTTATGCACATTAAATACACCTGCACTTAAAATTAGAAGGCGGTAATGGAAGGCTGTTAAATTAATAGTGATAAGTTAAAGTTTGATCCTGTTTGTTTTTCTGTTTAAAGAAAATTAAAACCAATGTTTGTTTTAGAATGAATGGTGTTATTGTTCAAAATCTGCCTGTGATCGAAAGTATTCTTGGACTGAATAGACATCTGGGCCAAATGGCTATTTAAGGACAATCTGTACATGATTGTACATCCTAAAGTACAATGACTACTTCTATCCACTAAAGATTGTTAAAGAGCAAGAATAGACAATACAATCACATAAAATTCCCATCCATACAGCACACGTATTAATACACAAAACAATCACACCTCCTCATTGGTCATGAAGTGCCTACACTTCCCAAGGAGGCTGAGGAGGTCAAGGCCAACGGCTCTCATCCTGAGATTTTACAGGAGCGCAGTTGAGTCTCCTGTCTGGTTGCACCATTGGATGATCTAGTTGCTGTTAAGCATCAGACAGGAATGATGCAGAGTTGTGAGGATCACTGGGCTCTCCCTTTTTCTGTAGATGACATTTACTGGGAGTGTTGTTCAAATTGCGCTCAAGGAATAGTGCAAAGACCATTTTGATCTAGTGAACAGCATCTTTAACCACGTACATCATCAAAAAGAGGTCTTACAGGCTGGGGAATAGCTTCTTCCCACAGGCTGTTAGATGGATGAAAAGTATCCTGTAAGTGTGATAATCCTCCCAAATATTAATATATGTAGCGGCTACTTCGATAGAGCTATGAAAAGCAACACACACACACACACACACACACACACACACACACACACACACACACACACACACACACACACACACACACACACACACACACACACACACACACATACCAGGTTAGTCAACACAAGACTGCTTTATTCAGTCTTTACAGGCTTCTTCTATTTACAGCATGTCCCGGGCTCTATGGGTCAAGATGGGACATCATTATGAGTTAGCTGCCGATCCACGGGACCACAGGTTTAAAGTAAGCCCTTTGAGTGTCCCGCACCTTCCAGCAGGGGAAATCACAGATCAACGTGCCGTTCCTCGGCACACAGCACCACGTGCATGCGGTCAATTAAATGGATGAGTACCCAGCTGTCTGCCTTATGATTTCATGTGCCCACCAAAGAACCTTGCCCAGTCGGCCCGCTTCACAGCTGCTACACCCCCAGAACCGTCGCCAGAAAGAAAAACACCAGCTGCATGCAACCCTCATCTTTTGGGATGGGGGCACTGAATGGGTGAAGCGGATTCCACATGGGCAGGCTTATGTCTGTCCAAACTAAACAGCTGCGAATGTCCCCCAATGTCAAAAGTATACTCAAATCCATCCTTCTTCACCACGCAGAAAAGGCTCTCATACGGTCGTTGTAACAACACTCCTGTGTACTGTCTGTGCACAAAAACAAAATCAGCGTCCAGGAGTTGTGGGGCACATTCTGTTAAGGGGATCAAAGCCAGTGGGTAGGAAAAGCTTTGCTGATCGTGATACCATGTCGAAGCTGCCGAAGGATATTCAGATCAGAGTTGGTTGTGAAATGAATGTCCCATGAAACTGTTAGGACCAGACCATAAACCATCTCTGCGGACAACACAGACATATCTTACTTTTGAGCTGTGTGCACTCTCCAAAAGAACGCATGGCAACTCATCAACCTAATTGGGACCAGTGAGTCAGGCCTTAAAAGTGGACTTCAGTTGCCAGTGGGAACGTGGGTGAATTGTTTTCCGCGGACGGAATTAATGTGGGAAAACCAAATCTAGCCATCCAGTTGACGATGAATGCTCTGGCCCTTGTCTCAGTGTCACTGGATGGCAACGGGACGGCCTCTGGCCAGCACGTGAAATGTTCTACAACTGTTAGAATGTATCTCATGTTTTCAGATTCTGGCAATGGTCCAAGCAGGTCTACATGCACGTGTTCCAACTGTCTGCATTCCGTCGGGAAATGTTGAAGAGGTGCCTTAGTGTGGCACTGAATTTTGGCAGTCTGGCAGGAGGTACATGTGCAAACCCATTGCACAACGCATTTTCTCAGTCCATGCTATACATATTTATTTGACATGAGCTTGACAGATGTTCTGATGGATGGATGAGATAAGCTGTGTATCTGGTCAATAAGGTGTTTCCTCCAAGATGCAGGAAACATTGGCCTAATGTAGCCCAAAGACATGTCACAACGTAAGGTTGGCCACCCAGTTGTGCTGCCCTCTGCTGTATGTCCAGGTTAGTAATGGCCGTACTGTATGCCTGAACATCGGGGTCCATTGCCTGGACACTGGCTAATTCAGAAATATCAATGTCACCCTGAATATGATATATAGTCGGTCTGGACAGCATATTCGTGATGCCATTGTTTTTACCAGATGTTATCCAAGTAGATCGTAGGGAACTCTAAATCTCTGCCCAAACTGTCTATAACCCGCTGGCAGGTTTGAACACCATTCTTCAACTCAAGTGGCATCCTAAGACATTCAAAAAGACCAGAAGGGGTAATAATCACCGTTTTAGGAATGTCTTCCTTGTGGATGGGATCTGATGGTATCTCATGACAAGATCAACCTTGGAGAAAGCACAGAAATTGTGCAGATGGGAGGCAAAATCTTGCATATGAGGGACGTTAAGACAGTGGGTCTTAACCAGAGATATGGTCCGCTGGGCTTCATAAATCATAGCATAGACTAGAGTATAGCTGGAAAGTGATGCTGCAACTGTTTAAGGCATTGGTGAGGCCAGGTTTAGAGAATTGTTTTCAGTTCCGGTCTCCAAATATAGGAATGAAATAGATAAGGTGGAGAGGGTGCAGAAAGGATTTACAAAAATGTTACGTGGCTTACAACATCTCGAGTACAGATAAAGATTAAGGAGACAGTGACTTTATTCATTGGAACGTAGATGGATGAAGGAAGTTATGATAGAGGTAGTCAAAATTATGAAAGGAATAGATAGACTAGACGAGAGTAGACTCTTTCCCCTGAGGGCAGGGGAGGTTGGAACAAGAGGGCATGAGTTCAAGGTAAGGGTGCAAAACTTTAGGAGGAATGTTAGAGGATGTTTCTTCACTCAGAGAGTGGTGGCAGAATGGAATGATCTTCCAGAAGGGATCATTGCGGCAGGGTCCTTTCTGTCATTTAAGTGAAGGTTGGATGTGTACATGGATATGAGGGGGTTGGAGGGATATGGCCAGAGTGTTGAGGGGAAAAATAGTGGAGTTGTTCATGTGAACTGGCACAGACTCGAAGGGCCGACGTGGCCTGTTTCCGTGCTGTAAACTGTTCTATGGTTATATGTGCTGGGCTCCACGGGACAAGGTGGGACATCATTAAGAATTTGCAGCCGGCAGGTTTGAATTAAGCCCCGCGATTATCCCATGCTTTTCGGCAGGAGACTCCAAAATTCGAAAAGATGAATTAACTATTTCCATGAACCCTCCACTTTTACGTCTATTTTTCTAAATCCATTCCATAATCTAGACATCTTTACTTAACCCAACCCACATTTCTTCTCCCATTCAAATCACTCAGTAATACACCAAGGCAGTAAAATAAAAACTCAATGCTGGAAATACTCAGCGGGTCATCTACTGGAAAAATAATCGGATTTTTCTTTATATAAAAAAAATAATTCCTAGCTACAGGAAGGGTATTAGTTAGATTGAAAGAGTGCAGAGAAGATTTACTAAGAAGCTGCCAGATCTTCAGGAGTTGAGCTACAGGGAAAGGTTGAACAGGTTGGGACTTTATTCCTTGGAGTGTCGAAAAATGTGTAAGAGATTGCTTAAAGTGGAATATGAATGAGAAAAAAGGCTGAGAAAGACTGCAGTGGACCCAATTGTGAAGGAAATATTTTGCCTGAGAAAAATTGTCATTGGCCCATTTCCTCTGGAGATATGAAACCGCGCACAGAACAAGTCAATGACGTACAATTAAAAGAGTGGTTTTCAAACTTTTTCTTTCCAATTACATTCCACCTTAAGTAATCCCTTACTAACAGAGCACTTCTGGCACAGGGATTAAGTGGAATATGATCCGGGGGGTGGGGGTGTGGAGGAGGAGTTTGAAAATCACTGCTCGAGATGAAAATGTTTCTCCATTTCAGTTTTAAGCAGACATCCTTTTATTCTAAGGTTGTGCCCACTGGTCCTAAACTCTCCCACTACTGGCCAAATCCTCTCTATCCAGCCCTTTCACTATTCATCAGATTTCAATGAGGTCCTGCCTCATTATTCTAAACTCAGGCGAGTATAGGCCCAGAACCATCAAATGCTCCGCAAACATTATTCCGCTCATCCCCAGGATCATTCTTGTAAACCACCTCTGGCCCATCACATCCTCTATTAGAAATGGGGCCTAAAATTGCTCACAACACTTACGAGATCAGGACAACCAGAAGGTGGTCACGTGAGGGAATACAGCTGCAGGCCTGCCTAGAGTTTGTGGATTGGATGGTGTTCAAGGAGTCAGCTGAGGGGAGGTGGGGTGGGGGGTCGTGGAAAGATGGCATCAGAAAATGACGTGAGAAGACACCTCTCCCTGACTGAACTATTCAATACTCGAACTGTAGTGAATTTTTTGACTTTATCAATGTTTTGAACATTAATTTACTACTGTAGGATTCTGGAAATGAAGAAAGGAAAACAGCAGTGTTGGGCACTGACAGTTGCCCTAAAAATCAAAAAGACAAAGACTAAGGGGAGCGATAGGCTTTATTACATACAAGACTGCAGGCCCGCGTGCAAGCTAGGTAAGTGAAGGGATGGAAGAGGTGGCTCGACCTTTATGGCCTGGGTCACAGGGGAGGAGTCCAGGGAGGAGTCTCGGAGAGGATGTCATCAGGAGGGTGGGCCAGCCCATGCCTATACTGGTCAGTTCATACAATACCATTTCATTACCAGCAACTTAGAAAAAAACCTAGGTTTTCAACCTGTGAAAAGTGCAGAAGAAGCAAGGCCGACCTTCCAGAAGGAACCTCAGGAGCAGTTAGAGATAGATCCAAATCCTCAACGTGGAACCCAAGAGAAGCTGGAAGAAATGTCTGCATCCTCTGCGCCTCCAGAGACGCAAGATATCACCAAGATCTTTGGCCTGGGGGTGGGCCAGGAGAGTGAGCGTGGAATCCGACCCAAGCCTGGCTTGACTAAGGAGAGCAGGGGGGTGGGTGCTCGAATGTGAGCGCGAGTTCGCGGGAAGGCGACTGACTGTATGCAGCGGCCTATCTGAAGATGCTCCTCTGGTGCTACTGAGCTTCTCAGCATGGATGGATGTTCTCACATGCAGGAAATCTGCAGTAGGGCTGCCAGGTATGAGGTGGAGGAGGACAACTCAGAAATTCGAGAAGAAGAAGAGCAAGAATGACTATTTGCTGCAGTTGGACTCACTGAAGGAAGGCCTTAAGCTTTAAGAACATCTCCTTCTCCAATGAAAGCTGTTGTTTAACCACAGACACCTTCCCCAGTCTTCAAGGCCCCTGCAACAGGGATGGAAGTCAACTTCATGTCTATAGAACTGATCCAACCAAATGAAAAGATTATGTCTTCTATGACCTTAAATTTTGAAACTTTAAATGATCATTTTGCTGCTATAAAGGAAATAATGGCTGGTATGTGTGAAGAAATTACATTTATTCAAGTTGATATTAATAAGAGTTTAACAGCAGTGGACACTGGACAAGATCAATTTAAGAAGATAGAAGACATTTTTATTGACTGTAAGGACCGTGTGGGCCATTATGCAGAGAGAATGGATCATATTGAGGATTTGTTTGCAGGCTTGGATGTCCAGAAGAGAGATTTGTTAAAAAACATTGATTCGTTAGAAAATCAAAGTTGTCGTAATAATATTAAGATAGTTGGTCTGCCGGAAGATATTGATGGTTCAGATCCTGTAAAATTATTTCTGGAAATGGATTCCAGAGATGTTGGGAGTCGAGTCCTTTTAGATAGGGCTCATAGGGTGTGAAGGAGAAAACCTTTTCTGGGTCAAATGTCAAGAGCAGTTCTTTTAAGATGTTTGTGATATCAGGATAGAGAAATTATATTGCGGCTTGCAGTTCAGAAAGCTTGCCTTGATCAAAGCCCAATGATGGTTTAAGGCAATAGGGTTTTATTTTATCCTGATTTAAGTCAGGAGATTATTAAGTGATGGAAAGAGTTTAATCTGGTCAAAGCAGTGCTGTGGAAGAAAGGGTATAAGTTTACTTTTCGGTGTCCGACGATATTTAAGTTGAATTATGGGCCAGATCAGTCTCAATGTTTTGAGAGTCTTTATGCTGCATTATCTTTTGAAAATTCCTTCCCAGATTTGAAGGAATTGATGGGGAAAATGCCCGAGGTTAAAATTGGGAAGGGAACAGGGAAAAGAATTGGAATCAGAATTGGTGAGTGATGTTGAAGATGAAGCTCATGCTCAATGTGGGTGTTACCATTGGGATGACGGATGGGTTTTAATGTTCGGTTGGGGGGTGATGGTCGTCTCTGCTACTTCTAAAGCCAACTGCCACTTGTGGCATTAACTGCAGCTGGACCACAGAGGGGGGTCCGACTTTTGTACTTGTAGATTTTTACATTGTTTACAGGGGTTTCTTATTGTTTGAAAGGGGGGGGTGGGTTAGGATTTTTAAAATATGTAATTGCTCTGTGAAGTGCCAATCTCAAGAGGAAATTAAGTTATGGCTCACTTAAATTTTGTGACCTTCAATGTTAAAGGACTTAATAATCAGATGAAAAGGAAGTGAATATTGGCATATATAAAGAAAATGACGGTTGATGTTGCCTTTTTGCAAGAAACTCGTTTGTCTGAGAAAGAACATATGAAATTGATGAGAGATTGGGTAGGACATGTTTTTGCATCTTCATTTAATTCGAAAGCTAGAGGTGAGTTGCAACTTTGGTTCAGAAGAAGATACCGTTTCAGTTGGAATCATTCTCTGCCACATTGGGTAGAGAGCTGTTGGTGAATTGTAAAATTTTTGCTGAAGCATGGACTTTGATGAATGTTTATCCACCCAATGAAAATAATGAAGACGCGATTTCTGAAACTTTTTGGAATCTGGGTCAAGCTAATGAAAATATTTTGGTTGGTGGGGATTTTAATTGTGTGTTGGATACATTTCCAAAAACTGTACAAAGAACCAAAATAGCTAAATGGATGTAAGACTCAATGAAAGATTTGAATTTGGTGGAAATGTGGAGGGAGTTAATTCTGACAGAAAAAGTCTTTTATTTTTATTCACCTAGACATGATCCTTTTTTGAGAATCGACTTTTGCTTAATGTCAGCACAATTACAGGGTAGATTTATACATGCAGAGTATAAGAGTAGGAATTGTCTGATCATTCCTCATTGTTAAGTAGAAGTACACAATCCTTTTACCAAACATGAGCAAGTGGGGAGAGAGATGGGAGCGCGAGTCAGGCGGGCGAGGGGTGGGGGGAAAATGGCAGTGTGACTGAAAGGGAGTGGGGGTGGATACATCAGCATAATTTGGGTGGGCTTAAATCTGGCTTTCCAAAATCCAGAAAAATCTGAAATACAGAACACAGTGACCCACCCCCCCACAAAGGGTTCTGGATAAAGGATTGTGCACCTGCACATGTTCTGGTTTGCATAATGTAGAGACCCTTATCGGTGAAGGTTTAATGGGATGTTATTGAAGCAACCAAAGTTTGTAAGTTATATCAAAGACCATATTCAGACTTATTTGCCAATTAATACATATTCAGTCCAAAGTAAATTTGTTTTGTGGGATGCTTCAAACGCTTATTGAAGAGGTGTGATAATCAATTATACTGCAAGAATTAAGACACAGTATTTGGCGGAGAGCCAACATTTGGAGACGGATATAACAATGTTGGAAAAGCAATTCCAATGAAATTTGACTGTGGATAAAAATAGTTTTTTGATTCAGTTCAAACTGTTATAATATAATGCAAACATATAAATATGAAAAATTAATACAATGATCCAAATAGCGTTACTATGAGTAAGGAGAAAGAGCGCATAAGGTTTTCGCTCGGCAATTAAAGACTGAACAGGCATCAAGGACAATAAATGCGATGAGATAATGAACCTCAGGAAATGAATGATGAATTTCACTCATTTTCCCAGAATTTATATTCTTTTGATGTAAGTCAGGATGAGGAACGTGTTGAGTCTTTTTTAGGTAGTTTGGAGTTATCGGTTTTGGACGATAAAGATAGGACAGAATTGGAAGTTCTTTTCAATGATTTTGAAATTGAAGAAGCGATATTGAATATCACCTGGAGAAGATGGGTTTACAGGAGGGTTTTATAAATAATTTTATGAAGTCTTGTCTCCTGTTTTGATGGATGTTCTTAAACAATCTACAGAAGAGCAAAAGCATTTCCAGAATTCTTTTCTAGAGCTAGAATTAGTTATTGCAAAAAAGGAAGAGCCCCATTGAAAGTTGCCTCATATCGAACAATATCTTTATTAAATGTAGATTATAAGATAGTAGCTAATAGACTTGCAAAGTATTTATCACGTTTAATACATGTTGATCCAGCAGGTTTTATTAAGAATAGATTTTCTTCTGAAAATATTGTTCAACTGTGACTTTGATTAATGGATAAAGATATTGTTTGAATCAATCAATGACTAAGCAAGGTGGTCCTTTGTCACCATTGGTGATAGAACTGCTAGCCCAAGCAAAAAGGCAAAACGATAAAATTATTGGGATTAAAATAAATGAAGAGAATATAAGATTCATTTGTTTGCAGATGACGTAGTAATATATTTAACAAATCCTCAGTAATTGTTATGACATCTGCAAACCTGTTTGGTTCAATATGGAGAAATGTCTGGTTATCAGGTTAATCGGGATAAGAGGAACATATTACCAATTACAGAGGAAGATTATCCTGCTTGTAAACAGATTACACAGCTTAGATGGACGAAGAAAATTTAATATTTAGAGGTAATGGTTGATGCGGATTATCAACATTTGTGTAAGCTGAACTATGTTTCTCTATTGATAAAATTAAAGCTGATTTAATTAAATGGAAAAATCTTCCTTTGACATGAATGGCACGTGTGAATTGTGTTGAAGTGACCATTTTTCCTTGTATTCAATATCTTTTTCAATCAATTCCATGTTCGCTTCCAAAGATATTTTTTAAAGAGTTATGCAGCCATCAGAATATTTTTATAGAAAGGTACTTTGGCTAGAGTATTATTGCAAAAATTGACATGGAAATATGCATTAGGGACTACAATGGCCTCATTTTCAGAATTATTTGTTAAATTATTAATTAATTATCAGTTAAAATTTATGAATATGATGTTCAAAATTAATCAACCTCCTCGCCTGGATAAAGTGAAATTAGCACAGATTTCTCATTCTACTATACATCAATGTATATTTGGATGGACTCCTCATCTTTTGCATTATTATAATTTCCCACTATTATGACATTTATGTGATGTTTGGTATAAAAGAAATCTGGCAACAGAAACTGGAGATAAGGTTTCATTTCAAATTCCATGTCAAGTTCATATTCTTCTCGATGAATAATTTTAGTATTTAAAGATTTGCCAAATGAAAGGTATTCAAGTGTTAGCAGATTGTTTTGAAATGGGACAACTCTTTCTTTTGATAGGCTTGGGGAAAAAAATTGTGGTACTGTTAAATTCTTTGCTTGCATATTTTCAAGTACGTGCTCCAGTACTGAAGTATTTTGGGTGGGAATTGAAGATACCTAAGTTAACTAAATTTAAAAAAGTAATTGTAAATGGGGAAAAAAGGGATTTATTTCAGAAATGTATTCTTTGTTGCAAGAGAAAATGGGCAAACTGGATTTAGATAAATAAAATATTAAATGGGAGAAAGATTTAGCCTTAGAATTATCCCAAGAAGAATGGACTACTATGTGTGAAGATAGTGTGACTACATTTGGTGAACTATAATTTTCTACTTCAGTTGTATTAAACACCAGAAAAGTTAAAAAAATATGGATTTACTCATTTGGATTTATGCTTCCTGAGATTTTACAGGAGCGCAGTTGAGTCTCCTGTCTGGCTAAGTCATTGGACGCTCCAGTAGCTGTAAAGCATCAGACAGGAATGATGCAGAATTGTGAGGATCACTGGGGTCTCACTTTCTTCTGCAGATGACATTTACTGGGAGTGTTGTTCAAATAGGGCTCAAGGAATTGTAAAAAGACCATTTCCATCCAGTGCACAGCATCTTTCACCACATCCATCATCAAAATCAGGACTGCCAGGCTGGGGAATAGCTTCTTCCCACAGGCTGTGAGATGGATGAAAAGTATCCTGTAAATGGAATAGTTACCCTAAATATTTATATATGTAGTCAACACAAGACTGCTTTATTCAGTCTTTGCAGGCTTCTTTTATTTACCGTGTGTCCCGGGCTCCATGGGAGAAGATGGGACATCATTATGAGTTTGCTACTGATCCACGGAACCACAGATTTAAATTAAGCCCTGTGAGTGTCTCGCACCTTCTGTCAGGAGAATCCACAGATCAACGTGTCGTTCCTTGACACGCAGCACCACGTGCGTGTGGTCCATTAAATAGACAGCTGTCTGTCTTATGCTTTCACGCGCCCACCAAAGAACCATCCCCACTCAGCCCGCTACACAGCTGCTACCCGACCCCCCCCCCCACCAGAACTGTCACCAGAAACTAAAGCCCCAGCTGCATCGACCTTAGGCGGACCCCCTCATCATCTGTGCTGGGGGAACTGAAAGGGTGAAGTGGGATCCACATGGGCAGGCTTGCATCTGTCCACACTAAACAGCTGTGAATGCCCCCCAATGTCCAAAGTATACACAACCCCATCCTTCTTCATCACGCGGAAAGGGCTCTCATACGGTCATTGTAATGGCGCTCCTGGGACCTGTCTGTGCACAAAAATATAATCAGTGTCCAGGAGTTTTGGGGGCACATTCTGTTTAGGGGAACCATGCCAGTGGGTAGGAAAAGATTTGCTGATCACAACACCATGTCGAAGCTGCTGAAGGACGTTCAGGTCAGAGTTGGTGTGAAATGAATGTCCCATGAAACTGTAAGGACCGTACCATAAACCATCTCTGCGGACAATGCAGACATCTTCCTTTGGAGCCGTGCACACTCCCAATAGAACCCATGGCAATTCATCGATTATATTGTGTCCGGTGAGTAGGGCCTTCAGTTGCCAATGGAAACGTTCCACAAGGCCGTTGGACTGTGGGTGAATTGTGGTGCGTGGTCTGATGCAATGTGGGTCGGGAAACCAAATCTAGCCATCCAATTAATGATGAATGCTATGGCCCTTGTCTCAGTGTCACTAGATGGAAACGAGATGGCCTCTGGCCAGCGTGTGAAACGTTCTACGACTGTTAGAATGTATCTCATGTTTTGAGATTTTGGCAATGGTCCGAGCAGATCCACATGCACATGTTCCAACCGCGTGTGTACCACCGGGAAAGGTTGAAGAAGTGCCTTAGTGTGCCGTTGAATTTTGGCAGTCTGGCATGAGGTACATGTGCAGACAAATTGCGCGACGCCTCGTGTACTGGTTTTCTGCCAGGGGATTAGCAACAAATTCTCTTCTACGACATGCTTTAGCAGCATCCAATGCACCTACTATGTACCAGAATTTCATGTCCTCTGCCATTATGACACAAGACAAAACTAAGTTTCATCCTTGGTTGATTGGTCTGGAAAGGAGGCAAGTGAAGTCCTAACATCGATTGGGAAACACAGTCAGTGAGAGGTCAGCATGGCTTAGAGTTTAGACAACGTGTTCAGGACTGCTTTTTGCAGCAGTATGTGGAGATGCCCACGAGATGGGGGGCAGTGTTTGATCTGTGGTTAGGGAATGAAATGGGGCAGGTGGCGGAGGTGAGCATTGGGAAGAACTTCAGATCCAGTGATCATGGGTTAATTAGATTTAGTTTAATTATGGAAAGGGATAGGTCATGTCTGAAGTCGAAGGTCTTCGAGTGGGGGAAGGCCAGATTTGAAGAAATGAGAAGAGATTTGCAGAGTTGTGTGGGCTGATCTTTTAACCGGAAATGATGAAGAGGAAAATTGGAGGGTATTTAAAGGTGAGATTTTGAGAGTACAGGATCATTTTGTTCCATATCGGCTGAAATGTAAGAAGTTCAAGGGAGCTGTGGATTTCTAGAAAAATTATGAATGATTCGGGATAAGAGGGAGTCCCATGCTCAATATAAGAAACAAAAGATTGATGAGATTTATGATCCTTACTTATATTGAAGAAAGAACCTCAAGAGGGAAATTAGAAAGGGAAAAAGAAGGTATGAAGTATCCATAGCTAATAAGGTGAAAGTGAGTCCTTCGGGTTTTTACAGATACGAGAACAGTACAAAGAGGGTTAAGGATAGAGTACGTCCACTGGAAAATGGGAACGGTGGACTATGTGTAAGTGAGAAGCTGTATGAGATGGGGGAGATATTGAACAATTTTTTTTCTTTTCTGTATTCACGAGCAAAAGAGACACTGGACTATGTGAGATAAATGAGGTGAATGGCTTAGTTATGGAAAGGATAGGGATTAGTAAAGAGAGGAATTTGGAGCTTCTCGGGTCAATAGCGTTGGATGTCTCCTGGTCCTGATGGGATTTTCCCCAGGACATTAAGGGAGGTCAGGGAGCAAATAGCCGGGGCTCTGACAGTGATGTTTCAAACATCACTGGAGAAGGGTGTGGTGTCGCGGGATTGGAGGGTTGCAAATGTTGTTCCACTATTTAAAAAAAGCAGAAGGTGCAGGCCAAATAATTATCGGCCAGTAAGTTTTACTTTGGTGGTGGTAAAAGTTATGGAGGGTATTCTCAGAGATAGTATGTACAAATATCTGGATAGGCAGGGAATGATCAGGGGCACCCAGCATGGGTTTATGAAGAGAAAATCATTTTAATGAATCTTGTTGAATGTTTTGAAGAGGTGACAAGGCAAGTGGCTGAAGGTAGGGCGGCTGACGATATCTATTTGAATTTTAGTAAGGCTTTTGATAAGGTTCCGCATGTAAAGTTAGTTAGGAAGGTTCAGTGACTAGGGATTAATAGATAGTGAGATGGTTCAGAGGTGGCTGTAAAACAGACAGCAGAGAGTCATGGTGGACAACTGTCTGTGAGGATAGAAGCCTGTGACGAGCGGTGTGACTCAGGGATTGGTGCTGGGTCCCCTGATGTTTATCATTTATTTTCATGATTTGAATGAGGAGGTGGTTAACTGGGTAATCAAATAGGCAGACGATACAAAAATAGGGGGACTGGTGGAATGTGAGGAAGGTTTTCTTGGATTACAGGATTTGGTTTGTTTGGAAAAGTGGACTGAAAGATGGCAGATGGAATTTAATGTTGACAAGTATGAGGTGCTGCATTCCAGAAAAAATAATCTTAATATGACATATGCAGTTCAGGGATGGGCATCGAGGAAGGCAGAGGAACAGAGGGATCCTGAGTTATGGTACAGATTTCCTTGAAGGTGGTTTCCCATGTAGACACGGTAGTTAAGAAGGCATGTGACATGCTGGCCTTCATAAATCATAGCATAGACTAGAGTATAGCTGTTTAAGGCATTGGTGAAGCCATGTGCAGAGAAGATTTACAAAAATGTTGCCTAGGGTACAGAGGAAGATGAAGGAGACAGCGACTTTATTCATTGGAATGTGGACAATTGAAGGGGGTTATGATAGAGGTATTTAAAATTATGAAGGGAATAGATAGGCAAGACATGAGTAGACTCTTGCCACTGAGGGCAGGGGAGGCTGGAACAAGAGGGCATGACTTAAGGGTAAGGGGGTAAAACTTCAGGAGAAATGTTAGAGGATGTTTCTTCACTCAGAGAGTGGTGGCAGAATGGAATGATCTTCCAGAAGAGATAGTTGTGGCAGGGTCCTTTCTGTCATTGAAGAGATTGTTGGATGTGTACATGGATATGAGGGGGTTGGAGGATATGGGCAGAGTGTGGGATGGGGCTGGGGAATGGTTAGGGAGTGGAGTGGTTCATGTGAAATGGCATGGACTCGAAAGGCTGATATGGCCTGTTTCCGTGCTGTAAATTGTCATATGGTTATATGTGCCGGGCTCCACGAGACAAGGTGGGACATAATGAAGTGTTTGCTACCGGCAGGTTTAAATTAAGCCCCGTGAGCATCCCACACTCTCCGGCAGGAGTCTCCACAGATCGACGTGCCATTCCTTGGCACACTGCACCAAGTGCAGTCCATTAAATGGTTGAGAACACAGCTGTCTGTCTTATGTTTTCGTGCGCCCACTGAACAACTCTTATTCTGCCTTGTCTCAGTGACGAGAATCCAGTCCAGAGACCTCCATTCCCCTCGTATCCCTGAACTTGTCCAAATTCTTCAATGCTAACATTGAGCTCATATTTCCTCATGCAGCTGGCAGCTTGTTCCATTCTCCCACCACCTTGTGTGGAGAAGTTCCCCCTCATGTTTCAACTAAACTTTTCCTCTTTCATCCTTGGCCCACGTATTAAGGACTTTTCCAAGAGGCGGAGTCTGAAGAAAACAACCTCTATCCTCAAGGACCCTCACCACCCAGGCCAGGCTTTCTTCACCCTGCTATCACCAGGGAAACAGGTCCAGGAGCCTGAAGACGAACACCCAATGGTACAAACACAGCTTCTCCCCCTCTTCCATCAGATTTCTGAATGGACAAGGAACCACAGTCACTCCCTCACTTACTCTTCATTTTGCACAAATAGATTTCTTTTTTAAAAATGTAATTTATAGCAATATTTGCACCTATATTGTTGCAACAAAATGACAAATTTTGTGACATGTTCATCACAATAAATTTTTAATTCTGAACACTGCGCGTACATCAGAAAACAATCATAGCTCAAAAAACAATTTGAAAAGATGAATTAACTATTTCCATGCTCCCTTCCCTTTTATGTCTATTTTTCTAAATCCACTCCATAATCATCTCCACTTAACCCAACCCACATTTCTTCTACTATTTAAAGCACTCAGTAATACACCAAGGCAGTAAAATAAAAATTCAATGCTGGAAATACTCGGCAAGCCATCTACTGGAAAAATAATCGGCTTTAAAACCTTCAGGTTGATAACCTTTCACTGGGATTCAAGAAGATGATCAAACAAACCTGATTCTCTTTTTGAGAAAAAGAAGAGGAGAGATAACAAACTGAATAAGTGGGATGAAAAGCCCAAGCAGCAGAATTGGCTGCTGGATGAGTGAAGTCGACTCGTTGATCAACACATCTGTCTGGATGGAGGGATAAAGGATAAACAAGACAAACATGATGCCGTCACTGTGAGGTTCAATACGACAGCTGAAGAGAATCTGAAATGAAGGAATGGAGAAAATACTTGTTTTTGGATCAATGTGACAAAATTTGACCTGACAAAAGAAAACAAAATTCCTTTGCTCTGCCAGAACTCTCTAGATCAAGGGACACAATAAAATAATCCAAAAGCCAACGATATGAAATTGAACAGCGAAGTTATAGAAATTGGTAGCAAGAGATAAAACACAGTTACATAATTCCATGAAAGTGGTGTCACAGGAAGACAGGGTTCTAAAGACAGCTTTTGTCATCTTGGCCTTCATTAATTAAAATGTTAAAAATAGGAGTTGGGAACTTATGGTGAGGTTGTATAAGATGTTGGTGAGGCCAAATTTGGAGTATTGTGTGCAGTTCTGGTCACCTAGCTACAGGAAGGGTATTAGTAAGATTGATAGAGTGCAGAGAAGATTTACTTGGACGCTGCCAGGTCTTCAGGAGTTGAGCTGCAGGGAAAGGTTGAACAGGTTGGGGCTTTATTCCTTGGAGTGTCGAAAAATGAGTAAGAGATTGCTTAAAGTGTTATATGAATGGGAAAAAAGGCTGAGAAAGACTGCAGTGGAGCCAATTGTGAAGGAAAGATTTTGCTTGAGATAAATTGTCATTGGCCCATTTCCTCTCGAGTTATGAAACCACGCACAGAACAAGTCAATGTCATACGATTAAAACAGTGGTTTTCAAACTTTTTTTCCCAATCACATAGCTCATTAAGTAATTCCTTACTAACAGAGCACTTCTGGCAAAGGGATTAAGTGGAATATGATCCAGGGGGGTGGGGGTGTGGAGGAGGAGTTTGAAAATCACTGCTCTAGATGAAAAGATTTCTCCATCTCCGTTTTAAGCAGACATCCTTTTATTCTGAGGTTGTGCCCACTGATCCTAAACTCTCCCACTACTGGCAAAATCCTCTCTATCCAGCCCTTTCACTATTCATCAGATTTCAATGAGGTCCTGCCTCATCCTTATAAACTCGGGCGAGTACGGGCCCAGAGCCTTCAAATGCTCCTCAAACATTATTTCTCTCATCCCCAGGGTCATTCTTGTAAACCACCTCTGGACCATCACATCCTCTCTTAGAAATGGGGCCTAAAATTGCTCACAACCCTTACGAGAGCAGGACAACCAGAAGGTGGTCACGGGAGGGAAGACAGCTGTAGGTCTGCCTAGAGTCCATGGATTGGATGGTGTTCAAGGAGTCAGCTGAGGTGGGGGGGGCGGGGGTCTCGTGGCAAGATGGCGTAGGAAAAAGAAGTTCGAAGACACCTCTCCCTGACTGAACTGTTCAATACTCGAACTGTTATGTCTTGTTTGACTTTATCAATGTTTTGAACAATAATTTTCTACTGTAGAATTCTGGAAATGAAGAAAGAAAAAAAACAGTGTTGGGCACGATCAGTTGCCCCAATTATCACAGAGACAAAGACTGAGGGGAACGATAGGCTTTATTACACACAAGACTGCAGGCCCGCGTCCAAGTGAGGGAAGTGAAGGCCTGGATCACAGGGGAGGAGTCCAGGGAGGATCCAGGAGAGCTTGTAATCGGTGGGGGGGGGGGGTGGTGCCAGCCCGTGCCTGTACTGGTCAGTACATACAATACCATTTCATTACAAGTAACTTCGAAAAAACCTAGGTTGTCAACCTGTGAAAAGTGCAGAAGAAGCAAGGACGACCTTCCAGAAGGAACCTCAGGACAAGTTAGACATGGATCTGAATCCTCAACATGCAAGTCGGGAGCAGCTGGAAGAAATGTCTGCAACCTCTGCCATCCGGAGATGAAAGATGGTGCCAAGACTTTTGGCCAGGCCAGGAGGAGCGCAAGTAAGGAATTCGACATGAGCCGGGCTTGACTAAGGAGAGTGGGGGGTGAATGCCCGAATGCGAGCTCTAGATACCGGGAAGGGGACTGCCTGTTTGCAGCGGAGCATCTGGAGATGTTCTCACTTGCAGGAAATTCTGGATCCGATCTACAGTCCGGCTGCCAGGTATGATGTGGAAGAGAAGAGGTGGAGGAGGACAACTTAGAGGTTCAAGAAGAAGAAGAGCAAGAATTACTACTTGCTGCAGTTGGACTCAATGAAGGGAGGCCTAAGGCTTGAAGAACATCTCCTTCTCCAATGAAAGCTGTTGTTTCACCAGATACCTTCCCCAGACTTCAAGGCCCCTCTACAGAACTGATCCATCAAAATGAAAATATGATGTCTTCTGTGAACTAAGGTTTTGAAACTTTTAATGATCAATTTGCTGGTATGAAGGAAAAAAATGGCTGGTATGTGTGAAGAAATTACATCTATTGAAGTTGATATTAATAAGAGTTTAACAGCAGTGGACACTGGACAAGATCAATTTAAGAGGATAGAAGAAGTTTTTAATGACTGTAAGGACCGTGTGGACCATTATGCAGAGAGAATGGATCATATTGAGGATTTATTTACAGGCTGGGATGTCCAGAAGAGAGATTTGTTAAAAAACATTGATTTGTTGGAAAATCAAAGTTGTCGTAATAATATTAAGATAGTTGGTCTGCTGGAAGATATTGAAGATTCAGATCCTGTAAAATTATTTTTGGAAATGGATTCCAGAGATGTTGGGAGTTGAGTTTTTTTAGATCGGGCTTAGAGGGCATTAAGGAGAAAATCTTTTCCGGGTCAAATGCCAAGAGCGGTTCTTTTAAGATGTTTGCAATATCAGGATAGAGAAATGATTTTGCGGCTTGCGGTTCAGAAAGCTCGCCTTGATCAAAGCCCAATGATGGTTCAAGGCAATAGGGTTTTATTTGATGCTGATTTAAGTCAGGAGATTATTAAGTGACGGAAAGAGATTAATCTGGCCAAAGCAATTCTGTGGAAGAAAGGGTATAAGTTTACTTTACTTTATGGGCCAGATCAGTCTCAATGTTTTGAGAGTCCTTATGGTGCATTAACTTTTGTTTATTCCTTCCCAGATTTGAAGGAATCAATGGGGAAAATGTCCGAGGATAAGATTGGGATGGGTATGGGGAAAAGAAGTTGGAATCAGAATTGGTGTGTGATGTTGAAGATGGAGCTCAAGCTCAATGTGGGTGTTATCACTGGGATGACTGATGGGTTTTAATGTTCGGTTGGGGGGTGGTGGTTGACTGGACTACTTCTAAAGCCATCTACCACTTGTGGTATTAGCTGCACCTGGTCCACAGAGGGGGATCCGACTCTTATACTCGTAGGTTTTTTTACAGGATTTTCTTCTTTGAAAAGAAGGGTTTGGGTTTTTTTATACATAGATAATTGTAATTGCTGTGTTAAGTGTCAATCTCAGGAGGAAATTAAGTTTTGGCTCATTTCAATTTTGTGATCTTTAATGTTAAAGGACAATTATCCGATTGAAAGAAAGTGAATATTGGCATATATAAAGAAAATGACGGTTGATCTTGCTTTTTTGCAAGAAACTCATTTGTCTGAGAAAGAACATATGAAATTGAAAAGAGATTGGGTCGGACATGTTTTTCATCTCCATTTAATTCGAAAGCTCGAGGTGTTGCTACTTTGGTTCATAAGAAGATACCGTTTCAGTTGGAATCATTCTCTGCCAAATCATTTTCTTGAAGACAATCAAGATAACCAACCTGTTCATGGAGCACTATGCCTGGACACAGATTCACAAACTCACCTGGCAAGGTCAGCATACAGCCATTGACAAGCTCTACCACTAAACATCCATGATCTGCCCTAACAGCAGTAGGCAGTCGAAGGAGAACCATGGCCAAACGTTTGCTTCATGTAGATGCATCGGCAACTGCTTTCAATTGTCAATGAAAATGCTCAAAGAAGCTGTTGGCCCTGAAATGCTTAGCAATAATTCAGGTCGTGCCCAGAGGATCAATGAGAGTTCGGACCAATGCTAACTCGAACTGAAACCTTTGATCTGTTGTAATAGTGCCCAGAACATCTAAAGATGGAATCCAATGATCCACAAAAGCCCAAGCAATTGTCTCTGCAGAGATGCCGATGTTAGGAATTTCATCCTTCCACCTGGTCGTCCAGTCCTAACCCGTGAGCAGATAAGTACATTGTCGAGATGGCGGAAGTGGACCTTCCAAGCACAAGGTGCACGTGCTGGAAATGGGAATCCAAAACAACAAAATCCCCCAGCTTGAATTTCATGTGCCTGGAGACTTTAGGGCGTTGAACCAGCAAGCGAGTCCTTGCCCATAATCCAACATTCTGTTCAACATGAAACCAGATAAAATCTTCCTTAACCAGTTTGATTGATGCTCTTCGACCAGGAAGAGATAGATTGTGAAGAGAAAATCTCCTGCCTCATACCTGCCACACAAACGGCAGAGTCCTTCCTGTTGGGGGAAAAAAAATCACAGGCCAACTTTTCACCCGATTCATCCAGGGTCACATCTTGAAGATGGAGACCAGAGTTGATCTGGTTTCACCTGATGAAATCAGCATCAGTGTGCCGTGCATGAGCCATGGCACTGAAATCGATGGCAATTGTTGGATGTAATGTCGCGCCTGGATAGGGCACCAGCCACAGCATTCGCTTTTCCTCAGATATGCTGTGTGTCCGATGAAAATTGTAGGATGAACTCCAAGTGCCAAATCTCTCTGCGCAAATAGAGATGTGTGCTTCTACTTTCAGTATGCAGAAGAGGCTGGTGGTCTGTACAAATTGTGTAAGAATGACCTTCCAATAAAAAGCTGAAATACTGAATTGGAAATTTGGATTCATGAGAGAATTACAAATAAATTTGTTTCAAAATTGTATCTAATATTTCAAGAGGAAACTCCAAACCCAGACTTGAATAAATCAAAAGAAAGATGGGAATTGCATTTGGGAACTGAAATTGACCCTTTTTGCTTGTCTGACATTTGTTGAGACAGTAATTAATGTTTTTAATAGATTAGTTAATTACAAATTTATTCCTCAATTATATTTAATGCCATATCAATTAATTTATTGCAATTTTTTCAAATTTATGTCTTAGATGTGGCACAGAAATTGGTACGTTTATACATTCTTTCTGGTCATGTCTCAAGGTGACATCATTTTGGAAAGATGTGGGCAAGTTTTTGGAACAAATTATAATAATGTTTACCATCAACACCTGAGCATTTACTTTTGGGAAATGTATATGATTTGGAAGCCTAATTCAATTTCTCAAAGAACAATTAATTATTTTTATAAGTTGCATTGACAGTGGCCAGGAGATGTATAGCAATTCCATGGAAATCTGAATCCCATCTTAAAATTGATTGTGGGGAGGAAATGCAAAATTGTATTCCCTTAGCAAAGGTGACGTATAATATTAACTGGGTATGATACATTATTCAAAATATGGAAACCATATATAGATATGGGTTTGGATATCTAATGTATTTACTTCTCCACCCCACCACCACTTTTCATTAATCTTAATGGTTGAACCTTATCATGTTGGTTTAATTCTAATATTTTATAAATATCCTGCCTTTCCTTTTGGGAGGGAATAGTTATCACAGGAGCTTTGAACCTAGATCTGTTTTTTTTTTCATTATACTTTTCTTCTCTTCTCACTTTTATGGACAGTACAACCATTTATTTGTTATTCTATTTTGATCAATGTATCATTTGGATACGATTCTGGTATTATATTGTACTGTATACAAAACTATAAATTTTT
The DNA here is from genome assembly GCF_036971445.1 of Narcine bancroftii. Taxonomy (NCBI): domain Eukaryota; kingdom Metazoa; phylum Chordata; class Chondrichthyes; order Torpediniformes; family Narcinidae; genus Narcine; species Narcine bancroftii. The sequence goes on along the minus strand of NC_091479.1, from coordinate 48,473,308 downwards.
TAAAAAACTGAAATGTTTCACTGCGCGATAGATAGCTAAGAGTTCTTGCCCAAATGTACTATACTTTGCCTGAGCCGGTGACCGCTTGGCTGAAAAAAAACACCGGAGGTTCCAATTTCCCACAGACTCGTTGTTCGAACACTGCTCCCACAGCACTGACAGATGCATCTGTGGTAAGAGAGCAAGATCTTGGGCATTTGATGTACAACCTTAGTGACATTTGTCAGAACAGTGTTCACATCATGGAAAGCATAAATAGGATGGTCTCCCAAAGATAATGTCTTTTTGAAGCAGAGATCAGATCCTTTGAGTCGTTCAGCAAGAGGTGTAGTGGCATTCAGCAGGAAACAGCAATAAAAATTCCTCATACCTCAAAACCATCACAACTGGCCAAACGTAACAGAGGGAGGAAATTCTCAAATTTCACGCACTTTCCATTCATCAGGCAAAATACCATGTTGCATAACTCTAGCTCCCAAACATACAAGATCAGAAACACCAGAAACACTTTCCAGGGATTGATCACGGTACCACATTCCTCAAGCCTTAGAAACAATGAGATAAGGTGGCTCTTGTGCTCCACTTCATCCACACTTACAACCAGAATCTCCTCAATCAACACAAGCACCAAACAAACCCATGGACAGTGAGTTCGTGGTCCATGAACCACTGGAATTTCTGAGCTGCATTCCATAGACCGAATGGTTTTCTCAGAAACACAAACATGCCGAACGGGAGCATCTTTGTCTTTGTGACATCCAAAGACTCAAATGGAATCTAATAGTAAGCACGTTCTAGATCTATTTTGGCAAATGCAGATTTGCCATGGAGGTTTGCTGAGAAGTCTTGTAAATTTGGAATATTGTATCAGTCAGGCATGGTGGAATTGTTCAGGGGACGATCATCTCTGCAAGGCTGCCAATCTCTAGTTTGTTCAGAACCACATACAATCGTGAAGCCCAGCAGCTGTCAGATCTGTGGGCTAGGCACAATTCTTGCCATTCCAATTTTGAGATTTTAAGATAATCCGGGGTATAAAAAGCCTGCGTCTCATAGACCCTGCCTTTATATGGTGGCTTATTGCATGTCTGCACACCATTATGATGGGGACACGAGGCGAGGAAAAGACTTGAGGAAGGCTTGGAAAGGGCAGGAGCCAGGTTGAAGGCTTGTCAGGCAGCAGATGGCATTGGAAGGACAATAAATGTAGCTCACTTGCATTCAAGAGCTGCAGTCCACACAACGGCATTTTGTCAAATACATCACTGAAAAATGTGACAAGAAATTCTCTCCCAAAGTGGAACTGGCCACATTTACAACAGAAAACCCACCCAAAACGATGTGAAGCTGAAATGAAATGCGAGTGACCTCTGGGCATATTTGAATAAGAGAATCATTTGTAGCTGAATGAACACATGACATATTAGCAAATCTATGTTCCTCAGGTGTTGGAGGGACAGGCACCGCTCCAGAGTCACAGATAGTTTTGGAGTTTTACACAGAGATGCCAAACTAATAACCTATTCTAACAACTGCCTGAATTGTTCCATTTTTCTCCGTTGCCTTCAATAATCTCTCCCAAATGAGAACAAGATCACAGACAAAGGAACAGAACCAGGCCACCAGGCCCATCGAATCTGCTCCGTAAACTGACACAAAACTATTTCTTGTTTTAATACTCAGTGATCTGGCTTCCACTACTGTATGTAGCAGCGGTTCCACAGATCCACGACCTTCTGGCGAAACAAGTTCTTCCTAATCTCTGTTTTAAAGGATAACCTCTAATTTTCTTGTCCTCGATTCACCCACCAAGGGAACCATCTTACCCGCATCCACCCTATCTAAACCTTTCAATGCACAAAATCCCTCCATGAGATTTCTTCTTTAACTTCCTCTACTCCAATGAATACAACCCAAGAGCTGTCGAACACTCCTTGTACGTTATCCTTTGCATTTTGGGAATCATCCTAGTCATTCTCCTCTGCACCCTCTCCAACAACATCACATCCTTTCTCACATAGGGGGCCCAAAACTGCACACAGTACTTGAAATGAGGTCTCACCGGTGCCCCATAGAGCCTCATCAACACCTCTTTACTCTTGTACACCATTCCTCTTGAAATGAATGCCAACATAGCATTCGCTTTCTTCATGACCAATTTCACCTGGTTATTAACTTTTAGGTTTCCTTGCACAAGGACACCCAGGTCCCTTTGCACATCCAAGGTCTGAATTTTCATCCCATCCAAATAGTATGCTTCCTGTTTATTTTCACTGCCAAAATGTACAACAGTAAATTTCTTGGTGTTAAATCTCATCTGCCATCATTTTGCCCAGTTTCCTAATCTGTTTATATTCTTCTGCAACTTTACGGTTTCTACACTTCCTACTCTGTCCCCTATCTTGGTGACCTCCGCAAATTTGGCCACAAAACCATTTAAATCACAATCCAAATCATTAATTTCTTTTTCCTTGGAATATATCTATCCTGCATTCCTTTTATCACTGCCACATGCCATTCCAGAATCGATCATTACTGAACATGAACATGTTTATTGTGATAAACATCTTCTAATAAATATTCTGGGTTTAAATTTTTTAAATCATGTTGTGGTTCCTTTTCATCACCTCTTTGGAAGCTGAATTCACAAAATTTTCCAAATATTTTTTCAGCAATAATTCTGTGGTACAGAGGATTACTCATCTTTCTTAGAGGTTAAAAGTTGCATTTTGATTTTGTTGTCTCAACTGAACATTGTACAAGGTGAAGGCTGATTAAAATGGATTCAGTAATGATGGCCTTCAAACTTTGCATTTTTGCTGTGGCTTGAATGACAAACTGGTGTTTCTCCAGGGAATTAACTCATGGAAACGTTCTAAATACATGAATTGGAGATAGACCTCTGTGAAAAGTATATTGCCCATCGGCAACAATCCTTGAAAAGAGATGAATCATCACCCAACAGAGCAGCCCAGGAATAGGCCATTTGGTGAACAATGTCTGTGGTGACCATGATGCTCATTGAAATTAATCCCATGTGTCAGCACATGGTCCATACACATCATCCATTCCCTCTTGTTCATGTGCCCAACTACATGCCTCTAAAATCGTGGTGATTTCACCACTATCCTGGCCATGTGGGCCAGACCCCCACCGCATTGTGCAAAACCCTGCCTCACTTGTCTCCTTTTCCCCTCTCATGTTCAATATAGGGATCGTAGTATTTTTACATCTCCCACGGGGGCCGGGAAAAAAGAAATCTATCTTCTTCAGGACTACAATAATTGGATAAATTTCAACCAGGTCATCTCTCAGCCTCCAATGCTCCAAAGAAAAGTATCCAAATTTGTCCAACTTCTCCTCAGACCCAATGCTCTATCCCAAGCAAACCCCAGATGAATTCCTTTTGTCATGCAGCAACTTCTTCTTTCTTTGGCTTGGCTTCGCGGACGAAGATTTATGGAGGGGGTAAAAGTCCAGGTCAGCTGCAGGCTCGTTTGTGGCTGACAAATCCGATGCAGGACAACCAGACACGGTTGCAGCGGCTGAAGGGGAAAATTGGTTGGTTGGGGTTGGGTGTTGGGTTTTTCCTCCTTTGCCTTTTGTCAGTGAGGTGGGCTCTGCAGTCTTCTTCAAAGGAGGTTGCTGCCCGCCAAACTGTGAGGCGCCAAGATGCACGGTTTGAGGCGATATCAGCCCACTGGCGGTGGTCAATGTGGCAGGCACCAAGAGATTTCTTTAGGCAGTCCTTGTACCTTTTCTTTGGTGCATCTCTGTCACAGTGGCCAGTGGAGAGCTCGCCATATAACACGATCTTGGGAAGGCGATGGTCCTCCATTCTGGAGACGCGACCCATCCAGCGCAGCTGGATCTTCAGCAGCGTGGACTCGATGCTGTCGACCTCTGCCATCACGAGTACTTCGACGTTAGGGATGAAAGCGCTCCAATGGATGTTGAGGATTGTGCGGAGACAACGCTGGTGGAAGCGTTCTAGGAGCCGTAGGAGATGCCGGTAGAGGACCCATGATTCGGAGCCGAACAGGAGTGTGGGTATGACAACGGCTCTGTATACGCTTATCTTTGTGAGGTTTTTCAGTTGGTTGTTTTTCCAGACTCTTTTGTGTAGTCTTCCAAAGGTGTTATTTGCCTTGGCGAGTCTGTTGTCTATCTCATTGTCGATCCTTGCATCTCATGAAATGGTGCAGCCGAGATAGGTAAACTGGTTGACCGTTTTGAGTTTTGTGTGCCCGATGGAGATGTGGGGGGGCTGGTAGTCATGGTGGGGAGCTGGCTGATGGAGGACCTCAGTTTTCTTTCGGCTGACTTCCAGGCCAAACATTTTGGCAGTTTCCGCAAAGCAGGACGTCAAGCGCTGAAGAGCTGGCTCTGAATGGGCAACTAAAGCGGCATCGTCTGCAAAGAGTAGTTCACGGACAAGTTTCTCTTGTGACTTGGTGTGAGCTTGCAGGCGCCTCAGATTGAAGAGACTGCCATCCGTGCGGTACCGGATGTAAACAGCGTCTTCATTGTTGGGGTCTTTCATTGCTTGATTCAGCATCATGCTGAAGAAGATTGAAAAGAGGGTTGGTGCGAGAACACAGCCTTGCTTCACGCCATTGTTAATGGAGAAGGGTTCAGAGAGCTCATTGCTGTATCTGACCCGACCTTGTTGGTTTTCGTGCAGTTGGATAATCATGTTGAGGAACTTTGGGGGACATCCGATGCGCTCTAGTATTTCCCAAAGCCCTTTCCTGCTCACGGTGTCGAAGGCTTTGGTGAGGTCAACAAAGGTGATGTAGAGTCCTTTGTTTTGTTCTCTGCACTTTTCTTGGAGCTGTCTGAGGGCAAAGACCATGTCAGTAGTTCCTCTGTTTGTGCGAAAGCCGCACTGTGATTCTGGGAGAATATTCTCGGCGACACTAGGTATTATTCTATTTAGTAGAATCCTAGCGAAGATTTTGCCTGCAATGGAGAGCAACGTGATTCCCCTGTAGTTTGAGCAGTCTGATTTCTCGCCTTTGTTTTTGTACAGGGTGATGATGGTGGCATCACGAAGATCCTGAGGCAGTTTTCCTTGGTCCCAACAAAGCTTGAAAAACTCATGCAGTTTGGCATGCAGAGTTTTGCCACCAGCCTTCCAGACCTCTGGGGGGATTCCATCCATACCTGCTGCTTTGCCACTTTTCAGTTGTTCGATTGCCTTATATGTCTTATCCAGGGTGAGGACCTCTTCCAGCTCTAGCCTTAGGGGCTGTTGAGGGAGCTGGAGCAGGGCGGAATCTTGGACTGAGCGGTTGGCACTGAAAAGAGATTGGAAGTGTTCTGACCATCGGTTGAGGATGGAGATCTTGTCGCTGAGGAGGACTTTGCCGTCTGAGCTGCAGCAACTAGAATTGCAGAAAACATTCAAAATGTGGCCTAATCACATTTAATACTTAATGCCCTGCTCAATGAAGAATACTTTCTTTAACACCCTACACTTGTGTTGCCACTTTCAAGGAGCTCACGCTTGTACCCCAAGATCCCTCTTTGCAACAGTATGACAAGTCCTCTCGAAGAGCAAGGCACTTGTCCAGATTAAACTCCATCTGCCATTTCTCTGCCCACATTTAAAAGTTATCGGTTTGGAAGGGAGAATACGAGGGGAAGTGGGCGAATCAGCAGGAGAGAGAGTGAAACCTGTGGAGGGGGGAGGTGGTGGACAGGTTACATGATTTTGGAAAATTCCATATGCATACTATCGAGTCACAAATGCAATGAGATGGTTCCTCTGGATTTGATCTCACCCTGACAATGGAGGAGGCAGAAGACAAAGGTCAGTGTGGGAATGGAATGGAACTTAAAACAGCTTGTGACCATGAGCCAAGATGGCCATTGTGATCAAATTGGAGGTGCTCAGCCAATCTGTCATTTACTCTGCATTGGGTTTCCTGCCACAGAGAGAACAGACATGGTTGGAGGAGGTGATTTTGAAACTTTACCCTGCATGAGAATCCCTCGATGGTGGTAAATGATGTAGATTGCAGGAGAAAATGACCGAGGAGGGGGAGGAATTAGGAGTCTGTAATTAGTTGAAAGATCCTACTGCAAGATTCATCAACAACGAGTAGTAAAGTAGCTTCAGTCTATTCTCCCTCTCAGAAAGATTTAGTTAATAAACAAAACAATCTTTCAGCACAGCCAGGGGCAAAAGGTCTCTTAATTTATTCTTACAATCAACAGACTTTGAAATTACCCACCGTAAATGCCTCAAAATTCAATTCACTTCCGGTGGAAGTATAAGAGCCAGTGGCTTGCTTAATCAGATTAGCCTTATTCTGAGTTTCCATTTTGACTTTCACACCATCAAATGCAAGCCCCAGTTTTGTTCCCCAACTATTTTCTATCCTTACCCTCTTTGCAACTTCATCTACCTGAAATTGGAACAAACAACAGCTAATTTTGCCATGTATAAATCAAAATAATTTACCCACAGTTTCACATCACTGTAGCCACTGAGGGATAACTTGTGCCCATCAGGAAACTGCACCACCCACTACAGGGTGCTATTTACCTTGGTGTTAATGACTCTTTTCCAGTGTTACTTTCAGACATAATGACATATTCAACATGCACAATATTTATTTTCTTACTGACCAGAACTATAAAGCATTGTGTAAAAAGGTAAAAAACTCAAGTCAACCAGGAGATACAAATTTCTGACTGCAATGTTGCTGTCCAAATTTGCTACATTATTGAAGTCTCACAGTGTTTACAACAGATATTCAAATCAAGCAATAACAGAAATAACAGAATATTACAGCCCAGTACAAGCCCTTTGGCCCACGATGTTTTGTTGATCTTGATATTATTAACAAAAAAAAAACCCTGTAGCAGCTACTGCGGTAGATGCTACTAAATAAAGGAAAACACATACAAAGGTAGTCAACTCAAGACTGGTTTATTGCAGACATACAGACCTTTTATTCCCTGCCTCTCAATGAGAACATTAGTGAACACCTGGTCCAGAGGACCAGCAGGTTAAAGCTACCAGCCATTTGTTCCCCGTGCCTTTAGGCAGGGGCTTCATCTGATCCACTCACTGTACTTTGGTGCCCAGCACTGTTAGCCTGTGACGTGTCAGGTAAGTCTGTGAACTGACGGTGGCATTGCGTCCGCTACAACCCTGTTTTTCTTTCACCCATGTAAACCTGTCTTAGAGTCTCTTAAATGCACCTTACGCGATATTGTAATGGATAAATATATTTGGAGAATTTGGTAATATTTGGGATTTTGGTAAGATTTAGAGTAGGTTACATACATACACAAACATACATTATAAAACATTTTATTTGAAAGACTGAAGAAATATTGAAGATCTCTGGAGAAAGTTATTCACATTCACAAGTTGGTGTTAGTCGAACTGATGTCATAAAATGAATGACCATTGTTTGGAAATGGAGCCAGGATGGCTACAAGTACTTTTCTGCAGGGTGCTTAGAGGAAAGTCACACGTGGGTTTTGTTTATCTAACAACAGCTTGAGCAGAAGAAAGAACTCCTGTTGTTTGGAATAAGAGGAATAGAACTATGTAGTAGCTTGCAAAAATAAGTTACCATCTGGAAAATCCTGATGGGGCAAGTTTCATCATCCAGATATTGAGATGACTAATGAAGGTACCTCAGTTGTGGAAATCCTGGAACAACAAATCTTTAAAAACCCTACAAGAACCTTCTGAGCGGGAAACATTTACCTTTTGAGCACCAAAACCTGGTGAAATTTAGAAACGTTCAATTCTGTGCACAGCAGAAGAATTGCCTGCATCCAGATAACTTGGAAGAAGGAGAAGTGAGATTGAACAATATCTGCTTGGATAATGACATTGGGAATGTTCAAAGTAGGAAATGGGTTCTACCAGCAGGAGTTTCTATTTGACAAAAAATATTCATAGGTGGCTGGCAACATACGTTTCTTAAAAATTAATACTCTACCCTCTCCCTCCCTAAACTACATTCAGCCCCATGACATCTTTCTACGTTGCATTACTGGGACCACCAAGGACCTGACCCATTTCCCATCTCTCCTTACAATGCCAATATGGCAGCTGCCATTAAGAACTGACACATCATATGCAAGATGAACATCATCATGACATCCTGCTTAAAAAGAAGGGTCAACAAACCTTCCTAATTTTGTCACTACATTTTTATTTCGATTCTCATGGGGCATGAGCAAAAAATGTCCCATCCATTGGCTCACCAAATTATGAGTAAAATCATGATCCCTGTTCAAGAAAACCCATAACCTTCAATGGTACACAGATAATCTAGGAAGAATTTTGTAATAAAGTTGAATGAAACATTGAAAGAATTTCCCGCTTATAAACACTGAGATTGTAGCATGCCAAGAGACCAGGTGAGCAAAAAGAGGCCAAATCTCTGCAACACTCGGATAGTCCAAGATGGCACGGACTCCCCTTCACTGCCAAGAAGGAGCCCGCACCTAGCACCATGTATGGGCTGAGGAGCCCTACACTTCCACGTAGAGGCAGACAGCTGGAGAGTGACGCCATGACACAATGACGTAAAGCTGGAAGTCAGGGAGTACGTCACCAGAAGTGGGTGGGCCAGCGAGCACACATGGGGAATTTAAAACAGTAAAGCCAGTCTTTGGTTTACTCTCACCTTGGGTGGATGTCTCTTTATTTGGTAACGCTGCCACAGCGGATGCTACAAGGCGATAACTTCTTACTTGCTGCAACCAAACAGGTCTGCATGATACACTAACCTAAATAGAAAACATGTCCAGAAATCCCAGAGATCATAAATTCAAAAGGATTGGTGAAATCTTTACCCTGTATTTTTAACACCAAAGTACCTATATTTTTAAGCTATTCGGACAGGTAACTGAGAAACATTACATTTTAAACACATGGTATGCCAGGATCAGAAGGATTGGAGCATTATTGTTCAAAAGACACAACTTTTAAAATAATATCATCTAACTTTATGAAGAATGTGATACTACAACAGGAACAACGGATGGAATCAGACACATTCTATGAACATTTGGAAGCAAAAAAAAATGGATTGGTTTTCCATCCCTTCCTAAGCGACCCAATGACCCCAAGTCCTTCCCGACTTGCGACCGCAATGGAACTCAAAAGTTCAGTCAGATACCACAATGGTCGCGTCGGAGTTTTGCCCCCGTGCGAGGAACCCTGAAGTCTTAGAGCCTATTTTTAAAATCAAATAATTTTCAAAGGTGAACAGAGACACAGGACACGTAAAACCCAAAATGTGCGGATTGACTTTGTGATTCAGTTTCTCAGGGTCCATCGGTTGGGGAAGCCATCTTAATTTCAGTGCGCATGCGCGACTTGTGGCTTTGCTGAGTGGCCCGTCAGTCGGCACGTGCGTATCATCCGCACATGCGCAAACCCAACTCCAAGTCGCGAATCCACCGCGCATGCGCCAACCAGACTTCCAAAACGTCTTCTTGCCCCTCCCCCGCCCCTTCCCGCTGCCAGTTACCCCACGGCCTCCGGCCTCGCCCTGTCGGCGCCATCAGGCCTCGCACCGACGCCTCGGCTCCACCCAAACATCCCGCCGGTACCGGCCACTCCCGGGTGGGGCCCGGCGGGCTGCCGGTCGCCCGTTTTCCCTGGTTCCGGCGCCTCCGCCAACTTCCTCCCATTCGCGCCCGCGGCGACGCGACGGACCCCGAGCAGACGACGTCGCCGCCAACGTCCCGCCTCCTCACAGCAAGAGCCAATCAGCCCGCGAACCCACCCATCAATCCAACCCGACCCCAGCGTCTCATCCAATAGCGGCCTCACCGAATCAACCCTTGAGTGGCTCAACTACTTGTCCTGGTGAATGTCTATTGCTGCTGGGTTTTGGGGTCCTTTGGGATCATAACATGATAATCTGACGACGTACATGGACTTCCTTCCCACTCCATCCATTTTGGACCCCCACATGAAGAGGGAAACTGCTCCAGCCAGGGCAGAGGTGTGTGAGATGGGCCTGGTGGGAGATGGGTGTTTGGAGATGGGCCTGGTAGGTGACAGGGGACAGTATTGGGGATGAACCCAGAGGATGGAGACCACCCCCGGAGCTCCGGTTCACCAATGGGTCACTCACCTTGGCCCACGGTCGTGCGTTGATCTGCGGGAATGTGAATTAGATGCAGTTGAGGTTCATCTCCCGGGTCTGCTCCCTGGTTGAGGTCCCCAACACCTGTTGGGACAGAAACCACTTTCACCACTGGCTCGGGGTGCAACAACAGGAGGGTGACAAGGGGAGGGGATGCAATGTATGCGTACCAGGTCAGGGACATGGGACGAGCCCAAGAACTGGAGTGGTGGTGAAGGCTGAAATCTTAGGGGCATTTAAAAGGCTCACCAAGTGTCACAATTTCCCAATAACCGATCGGCTGCTTAGACTTTAAGAAATGTCTTCAATGAAAATTAAATATCCTTGGAATTCTCTACCCTATTGAATGTGACTGTGCACCTGGCTGGAGGTATTTGGACATACTATATAAACCTTGCTAAGTGCCAGTGCAGGTTGGAAACGTTCGACTTCCTTGGGGGTCAAATCAACAGGCACGGAACTAAATCCTGCTTGAAAAGGTAGAGGATGTTCAGTGCTTCCCCAAACCCCGCATAATGAAGGGGCTGCAAGAATTCACTGGTACCACTAATTTTTATCACCGATTCATACCGGTAGTGGCCCACATCATTCGGAGAAAGGTAAAGACATTACCTGGGACAATGAGGATTTGGAGGCGTTCCAGAAGGCCAAGGACGCACTGGCCAACAGGTACACGCCAGGCCAGAGACACCCACCACTCTCACAGTAGATGCTTCCAGCACAGCAGTAGGGGGTGCACTGGAGCAATTCATCGAAGGGGAATGGCAGCCTCTGTCCTTCTTTAGCAGACACCTCTGGCCACCTGAACTCAAATACAGTGTCTTTGACTGAGAGCAATTGGTGCTGTACCTGGCAGTCAGGCACTTAAAGTATTTTTGGAAGGTAGACAATTCAGTGTCTTCATGGACTAGAAGCCATTAACTTTTGCCTTCCATAAAGTGTTGGACCTGTGGTTGGCCAAGCAGCAGCGACTCCTCTCATATGAGTCTGAGTTCACTACAGACATTCAACACATCGTGGGTGACGCACTGCCCCACCCCCGCAATCAAGTCTGACCAGGCCCTGTCCCAGTGAATAGACTACTTAGCCCTCGGCAGGGGACAGCAGTACGACCCTGAGATCCTTGCAAGCAAGACAGCAGTGTCCAGGCTCAGGCTGGAGGATGTTAACATCGACCCTGGTAAGTAGACGCTCCTCTGCGGCATTCCAATGGCAAACCCCACCTCATCCTGCCGACAGCATGGAGATGGCAGTTTTATGATGAGGTGCACAACCTGACGCACCCGGCCATCAGTACTGTCAAAATGGTGGTCAATAGGTTTGTCTTGCTGAGCCTCCAGAAACAGGTTGTCAGTGGGCCAAGGCCTGTACACTTTGCCAGATGACCAAAATGCAGACATACATGAAGGCACCACCCCAGACATTCGAGCCAGCACCACATAGGTTCAGCCACATCTACAATGACATTGTAGGGTCACTACCGGCCTCCCAAGGGATGAGTTACCTTCTCAGCATAATTACCTGCTCCATGAGGTTCCCCGAGGCCGTCCAGCTGGTTGACACAACCACTTGTGTCCTCCATTAAATTGGAAGCAGTAATAAATATAAAGGAAAGTTTGATAATAAATAGTCTCCCTTGCAGTTGGGGTACAATGTATTTCTTAAGATCAGAGGAATCCTGGAGCCAAGACAAAGTGATCCTGTGTTTCCCAAAGATTTGATTGAGTTGTTGGGGTAGTTGAAAGTGGAAGGGCCGAAAGGTCTCCTGCTCCTTCCACTGCCTTTGTTTTCTGTCTTGCGATGCAGATTGGGTTCACCTGTGTGTTCGCTCGATCGCTCGCTGATTGGTTGATTCAGTTTTGCGAGCCAATGGGCTGATTCGGTGAGACCGCTATTTGATTGGACGCTGAAGTCGGGTTGGATTGATGGGCGGATTCGCGGGCTGATTGGCTCGTGCTGTGGGGAGGCGGGACGTTTGCGGCGGCATCGTCTGTTCAGGGTCCGTCGCGTCCCCGCTGGCCCAACGGGAAAAGTTGGCGGCGGCGCCGGGATCCACAGCCGCATGGTCCAGGGAAAACGGGCTACCAGCAGCCCGCTGGGCCATACCCGGGAGCAGCCGGTACCGGCGGGGTGTTTGGGTGAAGCCGAGGCGTCGGTGCGAGGCCTGATGGCGTCGGCAGGGCGAGGCTGGAGGCCGCGGGGTTACTTGCAGCGGGAGGGGGCACGGGAACGTGATTGGCAAGTCTAGTTGGCGCATGCGTGGTGAGTTCGCGCATATCTTGCAGATACGCATGTGCCGATTGAGGGCCACGAAGCGAACTGTTTGCGCAAGCGCCAACTGACGCCTGGCGCATGCGTACAGAAATTAAGATGGCTGCCCCAGCCAATGGACCCTGAGTCACAAAGTCAATCCGTACATTTTGGGTCTTTTGTGCCCTGTGTCTCTGTTCTCGTTTGTCAAATCATTTGATTTTAAAAATAGGCTCTAAGACTTCAGGGGTCCTCACACGCGGTCAAAACCCCGACTTGCGACCATCGTGGGCACCCTCCCAGGACGCGACCATTGTGGTACTACGGTCGCAGGTCGGTGAGGACCTGTCGGGGTCATTGGGTCGCTTTGGAAGAGATGGAAAACCAATTCGTTTTTCTTTGCTTCCCAATGCTCATAGAATGTGTCTGATTCCATCCGTTTTTCCTGTTGTTGTATCACATTCTTCATAAAGTTAGATGTTATTTTTTAAAGTTGTGTCACTTGAACAATAATGCTCCAATCCTTCTGATCTTGACAAACCATGTGGCTAAAATGTAATTTTTCTCAGTTACTTGTCCAAATGCCTTGAAAAATATAGGGACTTTGGTGTTATTTTGGCCACATTTCGAGTGTTTTCTGCAATTCTAGTTGCTGCATGACAAAAGGAGTTTATCGGGGGTTGCTTGGGTTAGAGCATTGGCTCTGAGGAGAGGATAGTTTGGATAGTTTTCTCTGGAGCATTGGAAGCTGAGTGATGACCTGGTTGAAATTTATCCAATTATTGTAGTCCTGGAGAAGGTAGATTTCTTATTTCCACACCCCCCCCCCACCCCCGTGGGAGATGTAAAAATACTTTGATGCCTATATTGAACATGAGAGGGGAAAAGGAGAGAAGTGAGGCAGGTTTTTGCACAGTGTGGTGGGGGTCTGGCCCACGCTGCCAGGATAGTGGTGAAATCGCCACGATTTAAGAGGCATTTGGTTGGGCACATGAACAAGAGGGAATGGGTGATGTGTAAAGAAATTCCTCCTCATCTCGGTCCTAAATGGTTTGCCTATTATCCTCAAACCATGGCCCCGGGTTCTGGATTTTCCCATCCTTGGAAACATCCCATCTGCATCCATTCTGTCCAGTCCTGCCAGAATTTTATATGTCTCTATGAGATCCACTCTCAATCTTCTAAACTCCAGGGAGTACAATCCCAATTTGCACAATCTTTCCTCATAAGTCATTCCTGCCATTCCAGGTATCAGCCTGGTGAATCGCCTCTGCACTCCCTCCATTGCAAGAATGGAGGGATATGAAGGAGGACGGGTCTAGTTTTTATTTTGCTTGGAATTGATAGGTCAGCACAACATCGAGGTCCAAAGGGCATAACTGTTCGACATTAACCTGCTGGTCTTTTAGCACATGGAGATGTGGGTGAGGGAACGCTGCCCACCAGCCTATTCCAGGTTGCTGAGAGATGCACTGAGGCTTTGTGCAGCCAACACGAGGGCACTGTCGGGAAGGACTCTAATCCTCCGGGTCTTGAGGGGCGGAGACTAAGGGGAACCCCTTCAACCACAGAGTGCAGGGAGTAACCACAAGGTGTCAAAGTGGTGGAATGATGCTAAAGAGAGAACGTGTGCAGTGAAGGGAGTATAGGCATGCAACACGAGGATGAGAAAAGACATGGAACAGTTGTCCTCTTGGTCAATAATTTTAGAATAAAATTAATTTTGGGGTGAAAAAGAGAAAAGCCCGAACTCAGTCAACTTTGTTTCATGAGATACATTCTCCAATCCAGGAAAGCTCCTCTGTACCCGTTCAAATTTAACCCGAGGAAACTGTGTTCATGGTGGAAACCTCTGCAAACACACAACCGGACCTACGCACAGAGAGACAAATGATACACGTGCAGTCCCTCCCAAAAAAGAAATAAATTCTGTTTAATCAATAGCAGAGTCATGGAGTCTTTGAGCCGGTCATCCATCATTCTCCATCCTCACTGCTCGCAGGAAGAATCTGTTTCTGGGCCTGGTGCTACTGGCTCCGATATTCCTCGACCTCTTTCCTGACGAGAAGAGCTGCCAAATGCTGTGGGCAGGTGGAAGGGATCCTCGACGACGTTGACAATGAACCCGGTTTATCCCATTGATATTTGGGGTGGGTGGGTTGGGGGGGAGAGAGTCCCCATGATCCTATCTGCCACCCACAAAAAAATATTTTAAAAAAATATTTATAAACTTAAAACCACAACAAATTCACACAATTAATAATAATGCTCTTCTAATGTGTGGCATCTATAAAAGAAAGAATAAAGAAACCACCCCCCACCCCCTTCCCCAATATCCTACCCCCTCCCCCTTCTCTCCTCAACAGAAGTGTCTGTTACTTTAAAGTAAATTGAATAAACGGATGCCTTCAGGTGAAAGGGAGTGTCAGGGTTTCATGTAAATTTCCACACCCACCCTTGGTAAATATGGGCTCCATTTTATTCTGACATATCAAGTTGGAGTGGCCTGTTAACCGAGACACAAGCCACTACACTAGAGAGCTGACAAACACACTGACAGCGCAGACCCTGTTGGGGCCAATGCCCTTCATCCCAGGGGATAACCCACATGGTGGGAAACAATGAGCAATGGGAGGCTCGCCTTCCAACCCGAGGCTGGAGTTGCCTGTTCAAGCAACTTATCTTCCATTTCCACTTCTTGGGTGCATGTCATTCTTTCCAGAGTTTGCGGGAGCGCGCCTACTAGAGTGGTGACCTCAGCAGGACCCAGCCCTTCAGTTGGACGTGAAGATCACGGTCAAGGCGGCTCTTCAGATGGTTTGGTTGAAGCTGTCAACATTCTGGATGTCGCAGCCACACGTGGGTTTCAGAAAACAGGCCGAGGACCAGTTCACCTCCAAGAGATCACCGCTGATGACACCCATTACTCCTCCATGATGATCTTGCTCATCAGGACATGGCAGCAAGGCTCATCGACTTCCGACATCAGCCTCCCGAGCAAGGCAAATAGGATGTCCTCAAGGAGCTCTTAACCCGCACCTTCAGGCCACACCTTCATCCTCCACCTCATTCTGTTCCTGCTCTCACTGTCGCATGGTCCAGACAGTCATCCCAACATGACTCCCTTTGTGCATTTCTTTTCAGCTCTCACCAAACGCCCTGGACCCACTTTTCAGGAACCCTTCCCTCTTCCTATCTATTTCATTGCTATCTCCATGTACCACAACCTCTGGCCCACTTTAAGATGTCTTGGACACCAGCAGCAACACCCTAGACACTGGCACCAGGGAGGCACCACCTGGAAAAGGTCAAGAGTCCTAGTCCAACAGTCCTTTTCCTGAGAATCCAGGCAGCAGAGAAATATCAATGGTTGCTCAAAGCAAAATCCTCATTGCGGTGCCCACCAACAAGTTGAGGCACAAAGTTTTGTGGGTGTTTTGGGTTACTGGTGCCAACATATTCCCCATCTCACCCTGCCCCTCCATCTGTTGCCCAGAAAAAACAACTCTACGTTTCATTGATGACCTGAACAACAAACGGCTTAATGGCAAAACACGGTTGAACACCACTGCCACTGACCACAAGCACCCCCCAACCCCTCAAGACTGGAAGACCCTTTGAATGACGTCTCTGCCATGAAGACCCATAGTGGAGACTCGAGCAAAAGAGGCAAGGTCGCCGAGTCCCACACAGCTTCTGGTTCAATTGCTTTCTGGAAGCTGCCTCCCACGACTCCCCATTTGAGTGTCAGATGCTCGCCTGCTCACCACAGAGAACCAGATGGCAGCAGAGACAGTCACACTCCAGGCACACCTCACCATCATATGATGGGTTAAATCTGCGAATGCCACTCACAGCAGACTGAAGAAGTGGTACAAGGCAGACCGCACAGAGGCCGGGGCAAAGGGCTGAGCCACTTGCAAGAACAGATCATTCCTGCCCGAAAGTGACAGCCTCCCACCTGAATGACCCAGAGAAGAGCCTGGCACCATGGCCTGGGACAAACCATTCAACACCCTCGATGCTGGACACCAGGAAAAAGCTTGGTTTACTGACGGCTCCGGCTGGTGGAGGTGCGGAAAACAGCGGTGTATGGTGGCAGCGCTCCAGCCCACCACAGATAAAGTACTGACACAAGAGGATGTAATGGAGGGGAGAGCCAACTGTCCAAGTAGCAGCTGTGGCACTGATCTGAAAAGGGACAACCAGGCGGGCCCAGGAGCCTCTTTTCCAATCAGTGCCACAGGATTTCTGGGCTGGGTCGGCGGCAGGAGACAGGGAGGAAGATCCATGGCTGCCTGCTCTGAGGACAACAGCACTGGCAGATCTTCTGAGAGGTGGAACAACAAAAGAATAGTCAGGGTCCACCACGTGGATGGACACACCTCCAGGAAAACCGCTGAAGCTGACGTGATGCCTCTGTGGACTGAGCTGCTCAAATATGCTCTGCCACTATTTTCCCCAAGAAGAGTGACCCCGGAGCCTTGGCAGCATTGGTGCATCATAAATGTGGGCATATGGGGGCACTATGATGGACAGAGGATCTGGGGGTCTCATGATGTTGCAAGAACTGTGATGGCCAAATGCCCTATTTGTCAGCAAGTAAAACCAAGGGCCGCATTCGCCGGGGTTCGGGTGCTGGCCAAGTCTGATAAATTGACTATATCAGGCCTCTCCCCTGCCAAAAAAAGTGATATGTTCTCATGATGGTCAGCACATACTCGGATGTCCTGCCAGCGGGCCGACCAAGCACCATTTAAGCGTGCTCCATATGTGGAATACCCTAACGGGTAACGTCCGATAGGTAGTACCAAGTATTTGCGGCCACCTGCATATCCCCTACCACCCACAGGCATCCAAGATGAATGAGTGAATGAATGACCTGTTCAAGGTATCGTATGTGACAAGTTCGGCATCGTCTGGAAAGAGTAGTTCATGGACAAGTTGCTCTTGTGTCTTGGTGTGAGCTTGCAGGCGTCTCAGATTGAAGAGACTGCCGTCCGTGCAGTACCGGATGTAAACAGCGTCTTCATTGTTGAGGTCTTTCATGGCTTGGTTTAGCATCATGCTGAAGAAGATTGAAAAGAGGGTTAGTGCGAGAACGCAGCCTTGCTTCACGCCATTGTTAACGGAGAAGTGTTCAGAGAGCTCATTGCTGTATCTGACCCGACCTTGTTGGTTTTCGTGCAGTTGGATAACCATGTGGAGGAATGATGCCGCTTTAGTTGCCCATTCAGAGCCAGCTCTTCAGCGCTTGATGTCCTGTTTTGCGGAAACTGCCAAAATGTTTGGCCTGGAAGTCAGCCTGAAGAAAACTGAGGTCCTCCATCAGCCAGCTCCCCACCATGACTAGCACATCTCCATCGGGCACACAAAACTCAAAACGGTCAACCAGTTTACCTATCTTGGCTGCACCATTTCATCGGATGCAAGGATCGACAACGAGATAGACAACAGACTCGCCAAGGCAAATAACACCTTTGGAAGACTACACAAAAGAGTCTGGAAAAACAACAAACTGAAAAACCTCACAAAGATTAGCGTATAGAGAGCCGTTGTCATACCCACACTCCTGTTCGGCTCTGAATCATGGGTCCTCTACCGGCATCACCTACGGCTCCTAGGACGCTTTCACCAGCGTTGTCTCCGCTCCATCCTCAACATTCATTGGAGTGACTTCATCCTTAACATCGAAGTACTCGAGATGGCAGAGGCCGACAGCATCGAATCCATTCTGCTGAAGATCCAACTGCGCTGGGTAGGTCACGTCTCCAGAATGGAGGACCATCGCCTTCCCAAGATCATGTTATATGGTGAGCTCTCCACTGGCCACCGTTACAGAGGTGCACCAAAGAAGAGGTACAAGGACTGCCTAAAGAAATCTCTTGGTGCCTGCCATATTGACCACCGCCAGTGGGCTGATATCGCCTCAAACCGTGCATCTTGGTGCCTCACAGTTCGGCGGGCAGCAACCTCCTTTGAAGAAGACCAGAGCCCACCTCACTGACAAAAGACAAAGGAGGAAAAACCCAACACCCAACCCCAACCAACCAATTTTCCCCTGCAACCACTGCAACCGTGTCTGCCTGTCCCGCATCGGACTTGTCAGCCACAAACGAGCCTGCAGCTGACATGGACATTTACCCCTCCATAAATCTTCGTCTGTGAAGCCAAGCCAAAGAGAGAGAAAGATGTGACAAGTTGATTGTCAAGTCTTCTATCCACGAGTGGTTGCAAGTGTATCGATTAACCCGGCGAGTTTCTCTCTGTGTGTGTCTTTAACTCCTCATGCGACTGCACTACATGTGTCAATAAAAGACAACTGTGTTCAAATTCGTCACCCTTGGGACTCCTTGAATCAGTTTCACACACATAATAATTGGTGCAGTGAGCAGGGTCCTTCGAGCTCCGACTGAACACAGCTGCAGTGGAGATGCTTTGGATCGGGGCAGGAAATCAAGTGCAGGCAGGGAGAACAAGATCTGCGTGTCTACTGACGAGAGTGCAGGGTTGGGGAGCTTGGCAAGCATGCTGGCGGACCACGGCAAACTGGTAGACTGGTCCAAGCTCCTGGATCCACATCTTTAGAAAATAGGTCACCACGTGTTGTCCCACTTCAAGAAGTCGGGGTTCCCAAAATCTAAGGGGAACCAGAGGGTGCCTTTTGGCTGCCAGTATTTCTCCTGAGAAACCAATGTGAGATCATAGAAAGGAAAGATTTAGAGAGGGCCCAGGAAAATAAGGAGATAACGGTGGTCCAGCAGTGCTGCTGTGCACTGCAGGAGGCAGCGCAGACTCCCCCAACCTGAGCCACTGATGTCGAGATGAGAGGGACAGAGGTAGTCAACAGGCATGCCAATCAAGGTGAGACACCCCCTCCCCCACACCCCCAGTGAGTGAGTTTGTACTGGCCATGGAGCGATTAGCCGCGGCCATTTGCCAGGATCCAGACATTAAAGGTTTCAGTATAGGCCAGGAAGAGCATGAAATCAATTTATTTGCAGAAGTTGTTCTGATAAATCTGACAGACCTGACACACTCATTGCCCAAGTTGTGCTCCACCCTGGAGGACTATGGGGAGATCTCTGGGTATAAGTTCTTTTGGGATATGTGCAAAATCATGTCACTTAGGAAGGGGGATTAGAGCCAATGTCAAGAAAATAGTCAACAAATGTGGAGGCAAAATGGAATCAAATATCTAGGAGTTAGAATAGATAACAACGAGTAATTTAGACCAGATGAATTATTCTCCCCTTGCTTGGGGAAATTGAGGAGGATTTAAATGGTTGGATGTCCCTGCCCATTACACTAGTGGTGTCACAGAGAGGGGAGGTGTCACAGAGGGGGGAGATGATGACACAGAGGGGGTGATGATGTCACTGCATGGGGCAGCCATAGCTGAGTCGTGCCATGGCACAGCAACACGAGAAAGATGACTCTCCTGGAAGGGGATTCTGGCCTGCATGTCGGAGTAGGACACTGTCTCATCTCAGAGACCCTCTGATCAACAGGGTTGTGTTTGGAAGCACCCTGCGCCCATGGGTGAGATAAAGAGCCTGTTACAGGCTCCCCTACTGGGACAGAGCCTCCTCTGGCACCATCCTTCACCCAGAGTGGGCGGAGAGAATGGAGGCTGCATTTAATCCCCTCTCCCCATCCTGAGTGCAGGGCACTTTATGAGGCAGCTGGAGGGGACTGGGGAGGGGAGAACAATGGCATGTGAGGGGATACAGGGATGGGGTCTGTAGGAGTGGAGGGGAGAACGAAGGAACGGGGTTGCACCACAGGCTAATGTCAAGGGAGATTGGATCAGAGGTAGGGGACATAGGGTTGAGCTGGGGGGATGGGGTGCGAGGGGATGGAAGGCACTGGGGAAACCATGGGGGTGGTGTTGGGTGGGGGATGAGAGTGTGGTAGAGGAATCGGGGAAGGGGAGAGTGTGAGGTGTCTGAGAATAAAAGTTGCGAGGGGGATGGAAGGTAGACCTTTCAACAGAAATGGGACAGAGCTCCCCCTCCACCTGGAATGGGATCTGTCCACTGAGAGACAGGACCGCACCTCTACCCGCGCCCCCCCACCCCCCCCCCCCCGGGTTACAAGATCCCTTCCACCCTTGCATACACCCCCACACCCCCCCAACCGGGATAGGATTCTTTCCCCCAGTGGACCTGGATCAAGGTGCTAGAAAGTGTTTCTGCTGCGGCGGACCTAGCAGAGTTGACCGGTGAAGAGTGAGGCTCTCTCCGCACCACCTGCTCCCTCAGGCGATGAGATCTCGCTTGCATCATGGAAGATCACGGTGTTGCTGAGCTTCTGGGAATGTGGAGGGCTTCTGCTAAACCCGTGGTGGGGTTCAGAGTGGTTCATCTCCCCGGGATGTGCTGAAGGTCAAGGATGTCCCGATCCTCTCATGGAGGGAGGGTTGTAGACAAAGTGAACGTCTGCAGAACTGGCCTCAGTCTGAGGAGAGTGATCATAGAAGGACCTGGGGTGGCAATATTTCTACTGAGAGGCTGGAACGAACCACCAGAGGATCAATTCTGACATTTAGGTGACCCTTAGAAGGGAGTTAGAGGGAGGGGTAGAGACTAACTTGTACAGCAAGGCTGGGTTGGGATAAATGACCTGTTGTGTACCCTCTGGGTGTGTAAATGCTGCTGCTTCTGCCCCAGAGGACATGGCAATAAGGTCACAACAGAGGTGGCCACACCGGGTCATGGACCCAACGTCCCCAAGGTGGTGTCCTGCACAGATGTTAAAATCATCGACAATGGATCTTTCGGTGTGGTGTACCAGGCAAGGCTGGTGGACTCCGGAGAGCTGATTGCCATCAAGAAGATCTTGCAGGATAAGAGATTCAAGATGAGGGGGAGGAGCAGTTGTGTGGAAATTGAACACCCTGATATTTAACTTTAGGCCTACATCACGTTCACAGGCCCTTGCGACACATGAGCCCGTTTCACACAATTACACCCAATTGACAAACAACACCCCAAACACATTTTTGAAGGGTGGGTGGAAAGAGGAGCATCTGACAGAGACCAAGGCAGCCATGGGGTTTGGAAACAGAGAAAGTCACACAAACCAACAACAGTCCCCCCATCCCCACACACAACCCCCCACCCCCCCCCCCCCACACACACACACGCACACACACACACACACACACACACACACCTGGCAAATATCAGAGATTTTCTGCAAATTCATTGTTTAGTAGAAGCTGGGAAAACAATCATAAAAACTGAAATGATACTTCATTGAACCCCCTGACGAGTCCCCACTCCAGCGACACGAAAAGTCCCCCCCACTGACTCTCGAAAAGTCCCCCACTTCGGCCTCCCTAGGAGTTCCCCACCTCTGACCTCTTGACGAATCTGCTCCCCGCCTCCCCCCTCAACTTGGACAAGTCGCCCCTCAGGGCCCCGACCCATCGCCCAGCCTTGCTGATGTTCCTCTCTCGCCATAGAACCGCAAACTGCATATCGTGCGAAAGTTGGATCACACCATCATCGTCCCTCTTCTCAACTTCTACTCCACTGTAGTCAAGGTAAGATCCACCTGCACCCACCCCACCCCCACTCTGATGCATATCATTTGCTGCTACCTTCCCCATTCCTTCAATCGATCTGTCTTGCTGCAGCCTCTCTGTTGCCTCCATCCTGCCCCTCTGACCAGTGCCGACTCTTTGACGCTGGCTGCCCTGCTCCTCACCCATTAACTCATGACCTCTTGCCATTTCAACTCCAGACAGCAGCAGCCAAGACCACAAGACAAGGTCGCCAAATTCGGCCACTTAGCCCCTCCATTCTGTTTCCACAAATCATTTCACGAATGTATTTTCCCCCATAACTCACTTCCCCAGAACCTTTTGGTGCCCTTCCAAATCAACGCCTGCTCTGAATTTTCCCAACAACTCAGCCTCCACATGTTCGACCCCAGCCAACACCCGGCTGCAAACATTTCTCATCTCGAAACGTCAATGGTTTTTCTCTCCCGGCGAATCCTTGCTTCACGAGGGAGGGCGGTCAGAGCTGCCCATTTTCTGCAGTCTCACCAGAAGCCGAATGATGGGGCAGCGGACGGGTCCACTACGGCCTGTTGACGCTCTGCTCGCTGAGCCCTTGGATTCATGCCACGTTATGTTGAGCACTGGGGGCATCAGGCCTACAGAGAGCAGGAGGGGCTGGCACTCCTGTTGGGAGAGGCGCTGGGTGTTGGAGGGTAAATCCAGCTGACATGTTTGTATTGTGTCCAAGAGAAAGAGGAGGTTTATTTGAATCTGGGTCTGGACTATGTTCCTGAGACGGTTCACTGCATGGCCCAGCACTTCAACAAGGCCAAGCAGCCCATTCCCATGATCTACATCAAGGTGGTTGTGGGTCTGGGTGGTCAAGTTGTCCACTGGGGCAAGCTTGGATGGTGGGGTTGGAGGATATGAAGGAGTTTACTGGCTGAGTCTCACTGGGGACTGGATATCGATGAAGGGTGCATGAGGGTCTCAATGGGTATTGGTGAGGAAAGAAAGCGTAGTGAGGGGAGAGGGGTGGAGAGGATGATGAGGATGGATGTTGATTGGCAGGGAGGGGCCCTTCACCCACCTCCCCTTACCCTCAGGATCCAGACCCGGCCAGTGTGGAGGCAGAGTGGGTCATGTTATATCGTTGTGTTGCCAGATGTTCATGTACCAGCTGTAGCAGAGCCTGGCCTACATCCATCCTCAGGGGGTTTGCCATTAAGACATCAAGCCCCAGAAGATGCTGGTAGATCCCGAGATAGCCTTCTTATTGCTCCTTTATTTCGGCAGGTAGTGTCTGCCCGTTCACCACCACAACGCGGTCCTGATCCCTCTCCCCAACACGGCCTTGTCCCCTCCGCACCAGCTCTCACCCCTCCCACACCAGTTCTCTCCCCTCCTCCCTCTCCCAACTTGCCCCTTCCACAGCTTAATAACTTATTCTAAATAAGATTGTGGGGGGCTTAGATGGAATGAACAGCCAGCAAATTTTCCGAAAGTATCAGGTGCAAATCCCAGAGAGCATCCGCTTCAGGTGAGGGGAGATTTTTTTTTATGCAGAGAGTTGTGAGTGGTTTGAATGCGTCACCGGAGAAAGTGGTAGTGGCTGGTAGAATAGGTACATTTAAAAGTCTCTGAGATGGGCATGTGGATGTAAGGGAACAGAATTTTTACATGATAGAGGAATTTGGGGATATGGCGAGAAGGCAGGTAGGTGGAGTTAGGTCATAAATTAGATCAGCCATGATCGTATTGAATGGTGGAGCAGGCTCGATGGGCCATTTTTGTCCTACTCCTGTTCCCACTTCCTATGTTCCTATGGGTGTGGTATAGGTAAAGGTATGGAGCACATTGACAAAGGTCAGTATAGCCTTTATGGGCCAAAGGGCCTGTACTGGGCAGCAATGCTTGATGTTGTAATGGATGTGGAAGCTCTGGGAAGGGGTAACGGAGGCACTGGTAAGGAAGTCTGCAGATGCTGGGGCCGAGGGCAATGCCCAAACATGCTGGGGAAACTCATGGATAGTTTAGTGAGGACCAGGTCCTGCTTCACGAGTCAAATTGAGTTTTTCGAGGAGGTGTCAAAGGAAATAGATGAAGGTCAAGGACTGTATGTGCTGCCCGAGGATTTTAGTAAGATGCTTAACAAGGTCCCCACAGTGGCCTCATTCAGAATGTCCGGAGGCATGGGATCCATGGCGCCTTGGCTGTGTGGATTCAGAATTGGCTTGTCTGCAGAAAACAGTCGGTAGTAGTAGATGGATTAATGACGAGTGGATCTCCAAAGGGATCTGCTCTGGGACCCCTGCTCTTTGTGATTTTTATTAATGATGATGGGAGTGGAAGGGTGGGTACGTCAGTGGATGACACAGAGGTAGAGATGTTGTAGACAGTGCAGAAGGTTGTCATAGGTCATCCAGTTTGCAGAGAAATGACAGATGGAGTTCAATCCTGTAAATACAGATGTACTTAAATAAGCAACTGGTCCAGGTTTATTTCCAGAGCCATTTTCAAGGGCACGAATAACAGTTATTCCAAAGAAGGTGAGAGACCCATTAAAATTAGCTTCTTATAGACCAATATCTTTATTGAATATGGATTACAAGAATTTGTGGGCAGAGCACTTGGTTAATGGCAGGATAATGAACAGTGTGCAGGACAGAGAAATATTTCGATCCTGCTCCATAAATCACTCAAGGTTGCTGTGCAAATTGAGAGGGAGTTTAAGATGGTGTATTGTGTGCTGGCCTTCAGGAGTCAGGGTATTGAGTTCAAGAACTGAGAAGTAACATTGCAGATGTTTAAAATTCTAGTCAGACCACACTTGGAATATTGTGTGCATTCCTAGGGCGAGAATACCAGAGGACGTCTAAATAAGGTGAGCTGAGGGAACTTTAGGCAAGACGTGAGGGGTACATTTTATTCACACAGAATGTAGTGGGTGGCTGGAATGCATTGCCGGGGTAGTAGCGGAGGCTGGTCCAAAAAAGGCATGAAAAGGATTTTAATATGGACAGGAATTAAAGAAAAATGGAGGGTACTGGTGTGAGGGAGCGGAGGGTAACATTGTTGTGGGGTAGGTTCAGATGGATCAGCTGAACGGTCTCGACCGATCCATCCATGATTTGTCTAGCATCTTGCTGCCATATCGTGGAGAACCAGGGTGTTGCCTGATGGAGACACGTTGCTCTGAGCTCTGCAGAGAGAGACTGTGGTTTTCACAAAAACAGACTTCCTCAGGTAAAGCAGAGGAAGGGGAAAGGCTCCAGTGTTCAGGGGTAGGGGGGATGATGGGGGAAGAGTTGGGACCCTCCAAAGTCATTGTGATCAGGCCTCAGAGACAGTATCTCTATCAGTCATATTTCTCTTCCCAGGAGAAGGAGTGATCTCAGAGACAAGACACAAGTCCAGAAGAACCTCGCATCCCAGTTGAACAGAGGACGGACAACATCATCATGGCCTGAACCCCTCCCCTTCTTCTCCCTCTGGCCCTGCCAACCCCATTCCCTGCCTCTTCCATGTCCCTTCACCCACTTCCCCTCTTCTCCTCTACCCCTCCTCCATCCCAACCCCCTCCCGCTCACCTTCCCCTTCTCCTGCCCTCACACCTATGCCCTAACCCCAGCCCTCCACCCTTCACCTCCCCCTTCCCCTCTCCCCTTCCCTTCCCCTTACCCCCTCCCCTTCCCCTCCCCCTTCCCCTACCCTAACCCTCCCCCTTCCCCTCCCCTTCTCCTCCTCCCCTTCCCCTCCCCCTTCCCTTACCCCTTCCTACCCCTAACCTAGGGGAAGGAGGGGGAGGGGAAGGGGGTAGGAGAAAGGGGGTAGTGGAAGGGGGTAAGGGTAGGGGTTGTGGTAAGGGGTAGGGTAGGGGGTAGTGGTAGGGGTTGCGGGGATGGGGAAGGGGTAGGAGGTAGGGTTAGGGGAAGTGGGTAGGTTGTAAGGGATAGGGTAGGGATAGTGGTAGGGGGTGCAGATATGGGGAAGGGGTAGGAGGTAGGGTTAGGGGAAGTGGGTAGGTTGTAAGGGATAGGGTAGGGGCTAGTTGTAGTGGGTGTGGGTATGGGGAAGGGGTAGGAGGTAGGGTTAGGGGAAGGGGGTAGTTGTAGGGGGTGCGGGTATGGGGAAGGGGTAGGAGGTAGGGTTAGGGAAAGGGGGTAGGTTGTAAGGGATAGGGGTAGGGTTTAGGTTTGGGTTGGGGAAGTTGGGTAGAGTTAGGGTTAGGGTTAGGAGCATTGTAGAGGTAGCATTAGGGTTAGTGTTAGGAGACATGGGGTAGGGCTATATCTTGGTTTATGGTTAGGTTTATAGTTCGGGGAAGTGGGCTTGTGTTAGGTATATGGGAAGGGGGTAGGAGCAGGGGGGTAGAGGAGGAGTGAGGTTTGGGGTTAGGGGATTGTGGGTAGCATTAGGGTTGGGGTTAGGGGGCGGCATAGGCGTAGGGATAAAGTTAGGTTTAGTGGACGGTGTGGGGGTAGAGTTAGGGGACGTGGAGTGGTGGTAGGGGGTATCGGTAGTGTTAAGGTTAGGTTTAGGATTTTGTTAGGGGTTAGGGTTAGGAGTCGGAGGAAGGGAAGGGGGAGGGGAATGGGGGAGGCGAGCGGGGGACGGGAACTGGGGACTGGAAGGGGGAGGGGATGTGGTAGGGGAACGGGCAGTGGAAAGGGGAGGGGAACGGTGTAGAGGAAAGGGGAGGTGAACGGTGGACGGCATCCCTAGCCCCTCCCCTCCCCTTCCCTTCCCCCGCATTTCCCCTGCCTCTCCTCTCCTCCTTCCAGAAGAAGCTGGGCCTCTTTCCGTCCAGTACCTCCCTGTGGTTTCAGAGCCTCCGTTTCAGGAAGTGCCTTCGACGCTTGCTGCTGGACAGACATCTTGTCTCTTGATTCATTCTGTACCGTTGATATTAAATTTAAAAATGATTGCGTTTTTTAAAGCTTGAACTCAAAAGGCTGGTCCAGATAGACAAAACAGAAACAGTCCCTTCAGCCCCTCTCCCCTGCTAGCTGAGCTGTTGTAATCAGTCCATATTCCTCTCACTCTTTTCATTCTTAGCTGCCATCCAGTTCATGTTGCCTTGTCAATCGCACGGCCTGTGGGAAGAAGCTATTTCCCTCCCTGGCTGCTCTGATTTTATTCCTCCATATCTCCTTCCTGATGGCAGGGGGACAAAGATGCTCCGTGCTGGATATCTATGAGTCTATTTACAGAGCCCATCCCTGCAAACAATCAGGGGACCGTTGCCTTGAGGTGGCACCCATGTTGCCTCTCCCTCAGCACTCTCAGAACACTACTGCACCCTCCTTCCCCTCCTTTCCCAGGTCTCAGTAACCCGCTGACAATTCCAGTCAGCTGCCATGTCTATACCCTGCCCCACCTAAACCGATGAATCGACCAGCGCCTTCTCCCCTCAAGAGTTCGAGGAATCCACTCTCTCGCAATGTCCTGCTATCGAATGCCCTGCATCCTCCTTCCCACTTGGTTCCTCCTGTTATCAGGCGCCTGGATGGACCCCACCCTGTTGAAACTACCCGTGTTCTCACTGATCTCTCTGCGCCTCTGCCCTCCATCCAGGGGTCTTGTATTTCTTGTGGGGGTGGTGAAGAACAAAGCACCAACTTAAGGAGATGGGGAGCAGTACAAAGACCCCTAGGTCCAGGAGACAGGGAGAACCACAGAGATGCCCATCTCTGTCATTCGGGTAAAACCTGATTATCAGGTGCAATGTGCAAGGAGCTTTCGGTCCTGTTGCACGTGGGCCAGGTTTGGCCCATCCCCACACACCACCCTGTCAATTCCCAAAACAAATTTCCTATTTATGTGGGTGTCCAAACTGGATAGAGTCTGGAGAAGGACCGTGTACGTCGTCAATCAATGGGGACAAGGGTGTAACCAGCATGGCCATAATTGTGTCTGGCTGTGCTTGCAGCCAAAGTGCAAGGGCACCAAATGCTGCTCTGTGCTGAGGTTCTACCTGGCTCAGGTGTTGCGAAAGATTGGCCTGGCCCTGGTGCTGCACAATGTTCCAGTCAGCAGGACTTTGCCCCTTCACCTTCCTGGGAATGGTTTCATAGACAAACACATTTGACCACAAAGCCATCAGGCAGTGGTCAGCAGAGAATGTCTGACACAGAGACTCTAGGACTAGATGGGATACTGCGGGGTGGTCCACGGAGCAGAGCATCCAGAGATAGACATCCAGAACTGCTGGAAAACCAGAAACTCGGTGAAAGATGCCCTTCAGTTTGCCTGAAACCCAGATGGGAGTAGCAAACACTAGAAGACATCTGTCCAAAGCAAAGGGAGGAAGATTTAGGGGAGATATCAGGGGTATTTTCTTTTACCCAGAGTTGTGGGTGTCAGGAATGCCTTGCCAGGAGTAGTGATGAAGGCCAAAACATTAGGGGCATTTTAGGGGTTCTTAGTTACATTGAGGGGCTGAGACCAAGGAGGATATTCTCCAACAGCAGAGGGTGGCAGTAACCACAAGATGTCAAAGTGGTGGCAATGAAGCTAAACAGAGACCATCTAATGTGACTGTGCGCCTGGCTGCGGGAATTTGGACTTACTATATAAACCTTGCTAAGTGCTAGTTCAGGTTGGAAACGTTCGCCTTCCTTGGGGGTCAAATCAACAGGCACGGAACTAAACCCTGCTTGAAAAGGTAGAGTTTGTTAAGTGCTTCCTCAAACCCCACATAATGAAGGGGCTGCAAGAATTCACTGGTACGATTAATTTTTATCACCGATTCATACCGGTAGTGGCCGACATTATTTTTTTATTTTTAAACTTGATTTAAGATTTTATAACATGAATAACATATAGAATTACATTAAAAAAAATTATGAACAAAATAATAAAATTACAATACAGTATCAGTAATCTAAATAAACTATACCCTCCCCAATAATTATTTCACATTAATAACCCAACTCAAATTAGTCCAACCCCCCCTTCCCCCCCAAAATAAAGAGTGAAAAATTAATAAAGCTAATAATATATGTGAGAAAAAAACCCACTTACAAAAAAAAACAAAAACATAACCGATTAAAATACTAACAAAAAGAAAAGTAATTAATACTAAGATATCAGACTTAAAAAACATATTTAAATCAAACTTAAATGCTTATATTTAACAGAGTTAAGATGAAACATATAATTAACTCAAACTTAATATAAACATTTAGTAAAATTAGGAACATTGTCTATCAAAAATTCTTAAACAATAATCAATTCTTTAAAAAAAATTGTAGCATGAGAAAAAAAAGATGAAAAAAATACTTTCTCTATAGAGATTAACCTTCACCAAATATCAACTAACTTCACATCTATCATCATATTAGTCACATAAACCGCCATCTTAAAACAAAATTCCAACCTCATTAAACATTGTACAATTCAAATTTGGTACTCTTCCACCATTTTTCCATTTTAACCTTGAATAATTATCCAATAAAAGCTCCAATACCACATTTAAATATCCCCAATCATTACGTTAAAATTCAGATATCCAAATAATAAAAACACATCTACAATGAAATCTATATCTTCAACAAATGGAGCATAAACCACAAACAAAATTCAAGCCTCATTAAGAATTGTAGAATTCAATTTATAACTTTCACCATTATTCCCTTCGTTCTTTTACTAAAATAGCAAAATAATATACACCAGAATTACCACTCCTTTCACCTTAAAGTTAAAAGAAAAAATATTAAAAAAAACTTATCCATCCCATTCACATTTAAATTTCAAATATTCCTTATCTACTGAATAAACTTTACAAAAAAAACCACATGAATTTTTAGTTTTTTAAACAATCAAATACTTTCTTATGCTTTTTTTTTTAAACACAAAAGAAAACCCTTAACTCTTTAATCTAATAATACAAAAAAAGGAAAAAAAAACAGGTAGGAGGTTAAAAATACCCCCTGCCGTCTAAACCGCGCAATGCGGTAACTCCCAAAAAAAATGGGTGTGAGATAACTCACACGTAGCAGATGACTTTCAGGAAATAGTGCCCATCCAGTTCTCTCCCCCAATTCTCACTTCATCTTAAACTAACATCATCATTATTTAATATTCCTTTTTTTAAAAAAAACATTAAAAAAAAGAACAACTCTTCTTTTAATCAGCTCCAACTGCCGAGTCACCATTACAACCATTCCTTCTTGGAGCACGGCTCTTTTCTTCCATCTCTTGTCTCCTTAGAGTTCGTGGCGGACTACGTCTCTGTTGAAACCGAGTAATTGGCAGCTCTTGAGCAAATGCTATAGCTTCCTTTGGAGAATAAAAGAACTTTGGTTGGCAACCATCTTGAAAAACCTTCAAAACAGCTGGATATCTAAAGGTTGCCTTATAACCTTTCTTCCACAACAACACTTTAGCAGGATTGAATTCCCGTCATTGGAACATAACTTCTTGACTCAAATCCGCATTGAAGAAAACTCGATTATTTTGAATCATCAAGGGTGATTTTCTCTGTTGTGCATTTCTAATAGCCACTCGTAAAATTATTTCTCTGTCGTAATAATTCAAGCAACGAACCAAAACAGGTCTTGGACTTTGACCTGAAATAGGTCTTCTACGCAAGGCTCTGTGAGCATGTTCCAGTATTATACCTTCCAGGAAATGTTCTTGACCCAGCACCTGCGGAATCCATTCAGTAAAAAATTTTCTTGGGTCTGGTCCCTCCATTCCTTCCGGCAAACCAATAATCTTTATATTGTTCCGTCTGGATTGGTTTTCCAAATAATCAATCTTTTTCACCAAATTTTTATTTTGAGTTTGTAAGTCTTTGACCATTTTGGTCACATCTGAAACATGATCTCGTATTTCGTCTCTATCTTCTTCACACGAATTAAATTTATCTCTCACTTCAAGCTTAAAAGCTCCAAACTCATCCATCTGTTGAGAATGTATTTTCACCACAGAGTATTAAACCTAGTACCAAGTTCAGTCATAATCTTGGATAATCCCTGCGTTGTATAAGATCATTTAGATTCAAGATTCACAAGAATCTTTTCAATTGGAAGAGATTCTGGCTCAATAGATCCCTGCTTCTTCTGCATAACCAAAGGTTCTTATGTTGCGTCCTTCATTCTGGTTGCCTTCCTTGTAGTATAGCTGCATGTGGAAACCCCAGCCACAGCCTCTCCAGCAATGACTGGAGGACGCTGGCCGGGGTTTTCCCCAGTCCAGAATGTATTAATTTCTCCCAGTACATCAAGTTGCATAGGTTCTTTTTATCTCAAAAGGTGCAGTTTGCAGCGCCACCGCTACAGTTGACAGATGCCTTTCCCCAGCCGGTGTTTCAGCTGGTAATACTTCAGCTGATGATACTACAAGCGGTTCATTCATAACATTGCCGTCAGATGCAACTACGCATGTGCAAACCTGAGTAACTTTGTTCTAAAGTCTGTTTGGCGCCCTCTTTAGGGGTCTCTACCGATGTAACATAGAGCTCTGCATCCGAACACTGTACCTCTCTCCTCGGATCCATTTCACGCTGAGTCCCGGTGTCTTTTCTACAGGTAGGCTCCAAAACTTGAACTTTTGGAAAATGTAGTTTTCTGATGAGCTGTTGTCGTTTTTTTTGCTCTTTTTCACCAATTGTACCATCAGAAGTTAAATTAACAACACTGAAGTTATCTAAACTTTTAAAGAATTTTAACGGGCATTTCTAGACAAAATATTAAGATAGAGTCAGGAGAGAACTGGAAGGCACGTCTGATCCTTACGCCATCTTGCCACGCCCCCCGTGGCCCACATCATGCGGAGAAAGGTAAAGACATTACCTGGGAGAATGAGGATTTGGAGGCATTCCAGAAGGCCAAGGACGCACTGGCCAACACAACTATTGTGGTACACGCCAGGCCAGAGACACCCACCACTCTCTCAGTAGATGCTTCCAGCACAGCAGTAGGGGGTGCACTGGAGCAATTCATCAAAGGGGAATGGCAGCCTCTGTCCTTCTTTAGCAGATACCTCTGGCCTACTGAACTCAAATACAGCGTCTTTGACTGAGAGCAATTGGTGCTGTATCTGGCAGTCAGGCACTTAAGGTATTTTTGGAAGGTAGACAATTCAGTGTCTTCATGGACCAGAAGCCATTAACTTTTGCCTTCCATAAAGTGTTGGACCTGTGGTCGGCCAAGCAGCAGCGACTCCTCTCCTATGAGTCTGAGTTCACTACAGACATTCAACATATCATGGGTGACGCACTGCCCCATCCCCGCAATCAAATCTATCAAGGCCCTGTCCCAGAGAATAGACTACTTAGCCCTCGGCAGGGGATAGCAGGACGACCCTGAGATCCTTGCAAGCAGGACAGCAGTGTCCAGGCTCAGGCTGGTGGATGTTAACATCGACCCTGGTAAGTAGACGCTCCTCTGCGACATTCCAATGGCAAACCCCACCTCATCGTGCCGACAGCATGGAGATGGCAGTTTTATGATGAGGTGCACAACCTGACGCACCCGGCCATCAGTACTGTCAAAATGGTGGTCAATCGGTTGGTCTTGCTGAGCCTCCAGAAACAGGTTGTCAGTGGGCCAAGGCCTGCACACTCTGCCAGATGACCAAAATGCAGACATACGTGAAGGCACCACCCCAGACATTCGAGCCAGCACCACATAGGTTCAGCCACATCTACAATGACATTGTAGGGTCACTACTGGCCTCCCACGGGATGAGTTACCTTCTCACCATGATTGCCTGCTCCATGAGGTTCCCCGAGGCGGTCCAGCTGTCTGACACAACCACTTGTGTCCTCCATTAAATTGGAAGTGGTAATAAATATAAAGGAAAGTTTGATAATAAATAGTCTCCCTTGCAGTTGGGGTACAATGTATTTCTTGAGATCAGAGGAATCCTGGAGCCAAGACAAAGTGATCCTGTGTTTCCCAAGGATTTGATTGAGTTGTTGGGGTAGTTGAAAGTGGAAGGGCCGAAAGGTCTCCAGCTCCTTCCACTGCCACTGTTTTCTGTCTTGCGATGCTGATTGGGTTCACCTGTGTGTTCGCTCGCTCGCTGATTGGTTGCTTCAGTTGCGCGAGCCAATGGGTTGATTCGGTGAGGCCGCTATTGGATTGGACGCTGAAGTCGGGTTGGATTGATGGGCGGATTCGCGGGCTGATTGGCTCTTGCTGTGAGGAGGCGGGACGTTGGCGGCAGCGTCGTCTGCTCGGGGTCCGTCGCCGCGGGCCGAAAGGGAAGAAGTTGGCGGCAGCGCCGGGACCTTCCTCAGCCGCGTGGTCCAGGGAAAGCGGGCGACCCGCAGCCCGCCGGGCCCCACCCGGGAGTGGCCGGTACCGGCGGGGTGTTTGGGTGGAGCCGAGGCGTCGGTGCAGTGGGCGGGGAGGGGAGGGGGATGAGGGAGAGGGAGGAGGATGGGAGGGGCGGGAACCCAGAGGGGGCGGGGCAAGTCAAGGAGGGGAGGGGCGGGGCCAGGCAGGGGTAAGGGGGAGGGTGAAGGGGGAGTTGGAGGGCGAGGGGGAGGCTGGGCAAGGAGGGTGAGGGGAGGGGAGGGAGGCCAGGGGGAGAAGGGCAGGGGAGGAGGGCAGGGGGAGGAGGGCAGGGGGGAGGGCAGGGGAAGAAGGGCAGGGGGGAGAGGGGCCGGCGGGGGAGAGGGGCCGGCGGGGGAGAGGGGCCGGCGGGGGAGCAGGGCGGGGGGAGGGAACCCCCCTGTTTGCCCCAGGTACCCAAGTCCCCTCTCTGTGTGTGTTGGCTTCCTCCTGCCCTCCATCCCCACAATTTAATGGTCCCATTTCTGACCTTCTCTTCCTCATCTTTCTTTGATGAAGGGACAAACCCACAATGTGTTTGATGTCTCTTTCTCTTTGCTCTATGTCTGTTTGACCTGCTGACTCTCTCTAACCCTGTGGCTTTACCCCCTCATCTTTCGCTGGTTGAACCCAATGGAGCTGGAAGAGCTCAATTTGTGAAGGGTTGTATCTGGATTTGAGTCGTTTGACACCATGTCGATTTCTTTAAATTGTGGCAAAAGCAACTGAAGGATTTCAAAACCTCGTCATCGGTCCTCTTTCAAACTGCTCTGAATTTCTTGGATGAAGAAACATTGCTCTGAAACTTACTCTGCGAGAGATTATTTTCCTCTCTTGCAGGGAGATTTCAGAATCTGTTCCACATGATGAATCTGTTGTCTTTCAAAGAGACAGTGGAGTGGCTATTTTCTTCCACCAAGATTTCATCAACTCAGTCAAGGGCTGAACTAAGTCACCATTTAAAAATGGTTATGTTGCAAATGCAAGATTACTTTGGCTATATTCATCAAAAGTGGCCATTTCCATGGTCACAACGAGGCTGCTCTCTTGATCTCAAAGAGACGGTTAGAAATGGTCTTCCTCCTTCAAAATCCACTTGTTACTCCTGGTGAAAGGAGAAGACGATGTAACTGTACCTTCTCTGACGACTGTATCTTCAATCCTCTCTTCCCCACAGCATGGACAACATCTTCTGCCTCTCATTTGTAATGTTTCTCCAGAATAGCTCATCCCATGACACGTGCCATCATTTCTGCCTTTGAAGTCCATTCAACCTCTTCAAAAGTATGAATCATGAGCCAATGGACTCCAGCCTGTCTGTGCAGGTACTTGAATCAAGAACTCGCTTATTCGAACAGCTGCCATCTCTCAGCACTCTATTGACTTAGTTTCAATTTTAAGAACACAGATAATCAACAGATGGTCTCTCGATTTGATCAGCTGTCTTTCCTGACGACACAAATTCTTCCGTTTTTAATAAAGCAAACACTCCAGTAACTCAAGGACCATCATGAAGGTTTTCCTCTTTCGGTTTCAGATGCAGAATGAGCAGACGTTTCATCTCCGTACATCGCTTGCCTTCTGGCATCTCAAAGGATTGTGAGCGGACCCTGAATCCAACCCACAAAATAACTTGATAATATATATAAACTATTGTAACTTTAAAGATTAATATTTGCACAAAATGGTCCATGATAATTCACAGGACAATGGCATCTTCAAACAATAATTTTCATTGGTAAAGATTAATAACAACACTTTTTACTTCACTCTAACTCCACTCTGCACAAATATGTGTGTGTGTGTGTGTGTGTGTGTGTGTATTAAAACCAAAACCATTCCAATTCAGGCAATGTCCATCCTTTTTTCTTCCTACAGTCGACAATCATCTCCTTGGTTTTGGTGGCATTGAGTGCGAGGTTGTTGTTGGTCCATGATTGAACCCCGCTTTCAATCTCCCTCCTGAATGCTGACTCGTTGCCATTCCTCATGCAGCTCATGACTGTGCTATCGTCAGAGAATTTGTAGATGATGTCGTCATACCAAGCCATGCAGCTGTAGATGTAAAGCAAGTCGAGCAGGGGTGAAATATGCAACCCTCTGGAGTTTGGGAGCTAATGGAGATTTTGGAAGAGTTGTTCTTGCCAATCCACACTAATTGGGGTCTGGAGATGAAGAAATTCTGGATCCAATTGCACAGTATGTTATGGAGTCCCAGGACTTTGGAGTTTGCTCATCAGCTTTGATGGGAGAATGGTATAGAATGCCAGACTCTAGTCAATAAAGAGCATTCTGATGGATTCACCTTTGTCTTCTGGGTGTTTCAGGGTTTTGGCAGAGCCAGTGAAGATGGCATCTGCCATAGGTCTGGTAAATTGGAATCGATCCATGTCGCCCCTTGGACAGGAGTTGATGTACTTCAACACCATCCCCTCAATCCACCTCATCACTGGATGTGAGTGTCACTCATTAATCATCATTTAGGCAGGTTACCCCACTCTTTGGAACTGGTATGTTTGATGCCGATTTGAAACAGGTGGGTGCCACTCCCTGTCGGAGTGAGATGTTGAAGATATCCATGGCCAGTTGGTCAACACAGGTTATCAGTCCTCTGCTGGGTTCTCCATCCAGGCTTGATCCTTTCCTTTGATTCACTATCCTGATGGCAACCCATGTTGTCATCTTTGGTTACTGATAGCAGCAGATCATCAAGAGATGTAGTGGGGGAGGGGGGATTTGTGATGGTTTTTCCCTGTACTAGTGGTCATATCAGGTGTAGAAGGCATTGAGTTCATGTGGAGTGAGGCTTTGCCGCCTCCCACTGCACCAGATTTGTTTTTGCAGCACTTTATGACATTTAGGCCCCTGTCACAGCTGATGGGTATCCTTTGTTGTTTCCATTCTCATGCTGAATCTCCACCACCTGCGAGATGGCTTTCCATGGTTCGTATTGGCTCCTTGTGTATCTGTATCTCCAAACTCAAATGCCTGTGATCTGGCTCTCAGCAGTTTCCAGATATTGTTGTTCATCCAGGATTTCTGGTTGAGAAAATCCCCTGAACAATTTGGTGGGGACACCCTCGTCCACAGCTGTTTTGATAAAGTTTTCAATGGTCCTGGTGCAGCCATTCAGTTCCTCAGCTGAGTTCTTAAACACCATTCAATACACACGACTTGAGGCAGTCCTGCAGCTGTCTTCACCTCACGCGACCACCTTCTGGTTGTCCTGGTCTCGTAAGTGTTATGATCAATTTTAGGCCCCATTTCTAAGAGAGGATGTGATGGCCCAGAGGTGGTTTACAAGAATGATCCTGGGGATGAGAGGAATAATGTTTGAGAAGCATTTGATGGCTCTGGGCCTGAACTTGCTCGAGTTTAGAAGGATGAGGCAGGACCTCATTGAAATCTTACGAATAGTGAAAGGGCTTGATAGAGAGGATTTTGCCAGTAGTGGGAGAGTTTAGGACCAGTTGGCACAACCTCAGAATAAAAGGATGTCTGCTTAGAACGGAGATGGAGAAACCTTTTCATCGAGAGAAGTGATTTTCAAACTCCCCCCACCCCCCCTTCCCCGCTCATATTTTACTTAATCCCTATGCCAGAAGTACTCTGTTAGTAAAGGATTATTTAAAGTGGGATGTGAGTAGAAAGAAAGTTTGAAAACCACTTTTTTAATCGTATCTCATTGATTTGTTCTGTGCGTGGTTTCATAACTCCAGAGGAAATAGACCAATGACAATTTTTCTCAAGCAAAATATTTCCTTCACAATTGGGTCTCCAGCAGTCTTTCTCAGCCTTTTTTCCATTCTTATTCCACTTTAAGCAATCTCTTACTCATTTTTCGACACTCCAAGGAATAAATTCCCAGCCTGTTCAACCTTTCCCATAGCTCAACTCCTGAAGACCTGGCAGCTTCCTAGTAAATCTTCTCTGCACTCTTTCAATCTTACTAATACCCTTCCTGTAGCTAGGCGACCAGAACTGCACACAATACTCCAAATGTGGCCTCACCAACATCTTATACAACCTCACCATAACTTCCCAACTCCTATTTTCAGTATGTTAATTAATAAAGGCCAAGATGACAAAAGATGTCTTTAGAACCCTGTCTTCCTTCCGAGCAGACGACGCCGCCAACATCCCGCCTCCTCACAGCAAGAGCCAATCAGCCCATGAATTCGCCCATCAATCCAACCTGACTTCAGCGTCCAATCCAATAGCGGACACACCGAATCAACCCATTGGCTTGCGCAACTGAAGCAACCAATCAGCGAGCGAGCAAACACACAGGCGCACCCAATCAGCATCGCAATACAGAAAACAGAGGCAGTGGAGGGAGCAGGAGACCCTTCAGCCCTTCCACATCCAACTAGCCCAACAACTCAATCAAATCCTTGGGTTTCATAAGATCTCTTTGTCCTGGCTCCAGGATTCCTCTGATCTCAAGAAACACATTGTACCCCAACTGCAAGGGAGACTATTTATTATCAAACTTTCCTTCATATTTATTACCATTTTCAGGGAGTTATGTAACTCTGCTTTATCCCTTGCTGCCGATTTCTTTAACTTCACTGTTCAATTTCGTAATGTTGGCTTCTGAACTATTTTATTGTGCCCCTTGATCTAGAGAATTCTGACAGAGCAAAACGATTTTGTTTTCTTTTATCAGGTCAAATTTTGTCACATTGATCCAAAAACAAGTATTTTCACCATTCCTTCATTTCAGATTCTCTGCAGCTGTCGTATTGTACCTCCCAGTGACGACATCATGTTCGTCTTGTTTATCCTTTACCCCTCCATCCAGACAGATGTGCTGATCAACGAGTCGACTTCACTCATCCAGCACCACTGCCATTTCTGCTGCTCGGGCTTTTCATCCCACGTATTCAGTTTGTTATTTCCCCTCTTCTTTTTCTCAGCAAAGAGAATCAGGTTTATTTGATCATCTTTCTGAATCCCAGTGAAAGGTTATCGACCTGAAGGTTTTAACTCCGATTATTTTTCCAGTAGATGACCCGCTGAGTATTTTCAGCATTGAGTTTTTATTTTATTGCCTTTGTGTATTACTGAGTACTTTGAATAGGAGAAGAAATGTGGGTTGGGTTAAGTGGAGATGTCTCGATCATGGAGTGGGTTGAGAAAAATAGACATAAAAGGGAAGGGTGCATGGAAATAGTTAATTCATCTTTTGAAATTGTTTTTTGAGCTATGATTGTTTTCTGATGTACGCGCAGTGTTCAGAATTAAAAATTTATTGTGATGAATATGTCACAATATTTGTCGTTTTGTAGCAGCAATATAGGGGCAAATATTGTTCTAAATTACATTTTAAAAAAAGAAATCCATTTGTGCAAAATGAAGAATAAGTGAGGGAGTATCTGTGGTTCCTTGTCCATTCAGAAATCTGATGGCAGAAGGGGAGAAGCTGCGTTTGTACCATTGGGTGTTCATCTTGAGGCTCCTGGACCTGTTTCCCTAGTGATAGCAGGGTGAAGAATGCCTGGCCTGGGTGGTGAGGGTCCTTGAGGATAGAGGTTGTTTTCTTGAGACTCCACCTCTTGGAGAAGTCCTTAATACATGGGCAAAGGATGAATGGGGAAAAGTTTAGGGGAAACAGGAGCGGGAACTTCTCCACGCAAGGTGGTGGGAGAGTGGAACAAGCTGCCAGCTGCATGAGGAAATGTGAGCTCAATGTTAGCATTGAAGAATTTGGGATAGAAGGGGGATGGAGGGCGATGGACTGGATGCTTGTCAATGGGACGAGGCAGAATAAGAGTTTGGCACAGACTAGAAAAGCTTAAGGGCCTGTATCGGTGCTGTAATGTTCTGTGAATCTATGGAGTGATGCACTTGGTCGTACATCTGCAACCCGACAAAACTACCATGGTGCCTGCACAAAAACACACAATGTGCAGCATGTAATGACCACATGAATAATCTAAATAAATATATGTAGTGGGCCAAGAGGGCGCACAGCCCACATTGTGAACCGTCGCTGACACAGTTCTCCGACGTCGTGCAAAACCATAAAACAGACAGCTGGGTACTCACCCATTTAATGGATCACACGCACATGGTGCTGCATGCCGAGGAATGGCATGTTGATCTGTGGAGTTTCCTGCAGGTAGGTACAGGACATTCACAGGGCTTAATTTAAACCTGCTGGTCCCATGGATCGATAGCAAACTCTTAATGATGTCTCACCATGTCTCATGGAGCCAGGCACATTTAACCATTTAACAGTTTACAGCATGGAAACAGGCCATATCGGCCCTTTGAGTTCGCGCCGGTTCACTTGAACAACTCACTAGTTCCCCCCCACCACTCTCCGTCCATATCCCTCCAACCCTCTCGTATCCATGTACATATGGATGAAGGCCAGTTTGCCATGTGCCTTCTTAACCACCCTGTCTACCTGGGAATCCACCTTCAATGAACTCTGTACCATAACTCCAAGATCCCTCTGTTCCTCTGCATTCCTCAACGCCCTCCCCTAAACTGCATATGTCTTATTTTGGTTATTTTTTTCCGGAATGCAGCAGCTCACACTTGTCAACATTAAATTTCATCTGCCATCTTTCAGTCCACTTTTCCAAACAAACCAAATCCTGTAATCCAAGAAAACCTTCCTCACTATCCATCTCTCCCCCTATTTTTGTATCATCTGCATATTTGCTTACCCAATTAACCATCCCCTCATCCAAATCATGAATATAAATGATAAACAACGAGACCCAGCACCGATCCCTGAGGCACACCTCTCATCACAGGCTTCCATCCTGACTCTCTGCTGTCTATCTTACAGCCACCTCTCAACCCATCTCACTATCTCTGTATTAATCCCTAGTGACTGAAACTTTCTAACTAACCTTGCATGCGGAACTTTATCAAAAGCCTAACTAAGATCCAAAGAGATCACGTCAACCGCCCTACCTTCATCCATTTTTCTTGTCACCTCTTCAAAAAACTCAAGGTTTGTCAAACGTGAATTTCCTTTCACAAACGCATGCTGGGTGCTATCCAGATATTTGTACATACTATCTCGAAGAAAACCCTTGAACTTTTGGTCTTGCCTTTCAGCCAGACTGGAACATAATGATCCTGTACTCTCAAAATCTCACCTTTTAATACCCTCCAATTTTCCTCTACATCCTTTCCGGCAAAAAGATCAGCCCACACAACTCTCTGCAAATCTCATTTCTTCAAATGCGGCCTTCCCCCACTCGAAGACCTTTGACTTTGAACCTGACCTATCCCCTTCTATAATTAAACTAAAGCTAATGGACCCATGATCTCTAAGCCATCCTGCCCTCCCACTGACTGTGTTTCCCAATCGATGTTAGGAAAATTGAAATCCCCAACCCACACCACCCTATTCCTACTGCAGATGTCAGCTAATTCCTTGCA
Organism: Narcine bancroftii; assembly: GCF_036971445.1. Taxonomy (NCBI): domain Eukaryota; kingdom Metazoa; phylum Chordata; class Chondrichthyes; order Torpediniformes; family Narcinidae; genus Narcine; species Narcine bancroftii. The sequence continues at coordinate 48,432,716 of NC_091479.1, read as the reverse complement.
CATTTTCTCTTCAAGTTCTCCCTTCCCATTTGCCAGACTATAATGTACCCCTATAATAGTAACCTCACCCTTCTTATTTTTTAGTTTTGCCCACACTGCCTTCCTCGATGAGACCTCCAGTCTCTTGCCTGAGCACCGCGGTAATATCTTCCCTGACAAGTAATGCGGAATATAAAAGAAGTCTGTAAAGTTTGAATAAAGCAGTCTTGTGTTGATTAACGTGGGTATGTATATGACTTTAGTAGGTGTACTGAAGTTTCCGCCAGAAATGGTGACCCCCCGAATGCAAGATTCAGCCGAAGCTTGAATCTCCAGTGATCATGGACACAACGACTGCAGCAGCTGCCACCACGGCTGCAGTTAAACCAGGTTCTGCCTATTTCTCATGGAATTGACTAGACATGAGCTTTTAAATATGGAGGGCCTGAGTGACAGGGATCCATCTGATCTAATGAATGAGATGCTCATATTAGCAGATGGCCTTTCTTATTGTTTACTTTTTGAGATTCTATTCCTGTCCAAACTCCCGGGTCGTGTCGCAATACCAATCGTTAACATGGATTTCTGCCATCTCCATGATGTAGCGTGGGAGGCTGACAGGCTTGATCATACTGCAATGCAAGCATCTGCTCACAAACAGCCGCTTTGATCAGTAGATCCATCTCCTGTGTCCTACAAGCCTCCTATTTCTACAGTTCAGTTAAAGAAGGATGAATGCATGGACAGGCGGTGAGAATGGTGTTTTTACCATCGCCAATGGGGTAAAAAGCCCATAAATGTGTCCCGCCATTTATCTATTAGAGGAAAAAGGCAGGGAATTTAAAAAACGGCTGCCAGTTGGGGCCTTGGCAGCTGGCACAAGTACCGACTGGCCTATTGTATCTTCAAGACGACGCTGGTAAGTACAAATATCCTGCCAACCGGGGGGGCGTGGCAAGATGGCGTTAGGAACAGACGTGCCTTCCAGTCCTCTCCTGACTCTGATTTATTGTTTTGTTTCTAAGTGCCTGTTAAAATTCTTTAAAAAGTTTTAAAATAGTAAGAGATGTTGAATTAATATCTAATGGTACATTTGTTAAAAAAAAAGTAAAAGAAAACACCAACAGATTGTTAAAAAATTACATTTCCCGAAATTATCTGAGCCTACCTGTTTACAAGAAGCCATGACTCAGCGTGGAATGGATCCAGGAGAAGAAATGCAGGATTCAGCACTGGAGCTCCGCTCTGTACCGGTAGGGCTCTCTAAAGATGGCAATCGGCAGCCTTTAGAACAAAGGGCTGGCCGGGTGCGTGTATTTCAGACAACGGCCGCTGTGAGTGCTGTCACCGAGAAATTGACAGCTGAATCAGCTGGGGCGCTGCCAGCTGGAGAGTTAAAGAGCCGACCTCCGATTGATATAGCGGTGACGCTGCGAAATGCACCACCAGTCATGACATTTTCCCCAGGTATGGATATAATGGAGGCTTTTGATGACATATGGCTTAAGGATAAGGATAACCCTGATTATCAGCCTCCTGATATTGCTGAGGGGGCTGTGGCAGGAGTTTCTACACGGAGCCATACTGCAAGAAAGGCTGCTAAACCAAGGGAAGGGACAGAAGATCCTTTGGTTTCTCAGAAACAGCAGGATCCTACCATGTCTGAATCTACTTTTGCTGATATGATTGTTAAGAATCTTGAATTTAAGATGTATTCTTCAATGAAACAGCTCGGTAGCTCTATGACCCAGGTCTATTCTAAGCTTAATGAATTGGTGAATATCAATACTCAACTACGGAGCATTTAAACTTGAAACCACTGAAAGACTTGATATGTGTGATCAAGGTTTAGTTGATGTACAAGACCAACTGCAAGATGTAAACAAAACAATTGAAACATTGCAGATTCAGAATAAAAATCTAGCAAAAAAAGTTGATTATTTGGAGAACCAATCTAGACGGAACAATGTAAAAATTGTTGGTTTGCCAGAAGATATAGAAGGGCCAGATCTAAGAAAATTCTTTACCAAATGGATTCCATGAGTGTTAGGGCAAGATAAGTTCCCTTAAGGTTTAATATTGGAACGTGCTCACAGAGCTTTAAGAAGGAAACCTTTTTCAGGGCAGAATCTGAGACCTGTTCTGGTCCATTGTTTAAATTATTGTGATAGAGAGACAATTTTATGTGCGGCTATTAGAAACGCTCAGCAAAATAGATCTCCTTTGATGGTTCGGAATAATCGTGTTTTTTTTTATCCGGATGCGAGTCAAGAAATTATGTTTCAATGACATGAATTTAATTCTGTGAAAGAGTTGTTGTGGAAAAAAGGATACAAGGCAACTTTTAGGTACCCTGCGGCATTGAAGATTTTTCAGGATGGATATCAGCCAAAGTTTTTTGATAATCCTAAAGAAGCTATGGACTTTGCTCAATCTTTACCGATCACACAATTTCAAGAACGACGTAGTCCTCCTCGGTCTCCAAAGAGAGTGGAGATACAAGATGGGAATCAGATTCCAAGAAGAAATGGAAACAATGGTGGTCGAAGTGATAAAATTGATTAAAAAAATAATACATCTTTTTTTTAATTTTTTTTTGAAGATCTTAGTCATTAATGATAGTTTAATATGAAATGGGAGTTGGGAGAGGGAACAGGGTGGGCACTATTTTCCAGAAGTCATCAGCTACTTGTGAGTTATCTCACACCCAGTGCTTTGTGGGAGTTACCGCATTGTGCAGTTTAAACAGGAGGGGGTAGTAGTAACCTCCTGCCTGTTTTTTTTTTCTTAATTTTTGGGTTAAGGAGTGAAGTTTTTTTTATTACTTTTTTTAAATAATTTTTTTTTCTTTTTTTTTTATTTGTTTTTGATTGTAGTTTTACGAGGGAATAAGAGGAAGGGTTTTTTTTCTTTTGGGGGTTTCTTTTCTTCTTTTTTTTCTTTCTTTTCTTTTTGTTCTTTCTTTTATTGTCTTGTGTTGAGTTGTTGTAAGGAATGTCTAAATTGAAGTTTGCTTCTTTTAATGTCCTGGGTTTAAATAATCCCATTAAACGTAAGAAAGTACTTGCTTACTTAAGAAAATTAAAAGTTGATGTGGATTTTTTACAGGAAACTCATTTGACAGATAAGGAACATTTGAAACTCAAACGTGAATGGGTTGGACAAGTTTTTTTATTCTTCATTTAATTCAAAAGCAAAAGGAGTGGCAATTTTGGTGCACAAGACTTTACCATTTCAGTTACAAAATGAAGAGAAAAATGGTGGAAGATTATTAAAATTGAACTGTACAATTTTTAATGAAACTTGGACTTTGCTTGATGTTTATGCTCCGAATGTTGAGGATACAGCTTTTGTTGTCGATATGTCTTTATTACTTGGACAATCAAATTCTAATGTGATGATTGGGGGATTTTTGAATGTGGTATTGGAGCCTTTATTGGACAAGTATCCAAGAGTAATTAAGAAATCGAAGATGGCAGTTCAAGTAACTAATATGATGTCAGATTTGAATTTAGTTGATATTTGGCGAAGATTTAATCCTACAGAGAAAGATTTTTCTTTTTATTCGTCACGACATAATTCTTTTTCTAGAATTGATTATTTTTTAATTTCAGCACATTTGCAGGATAGGGTTACATCTGTGGATTATAAGGCAAGACTGGTTTCGGACCATTCATTATTATTAGAATATCAGAGTTCACAGGATGTTCAGAGAGCTCCAAGATGGAGATTCAATACTGCAAAAAACGGAATTTATTAGTTATTTAAAACAACAAATTGAGGTATTTATTAGTAATAATACTAATTCTGTTTCCAGTCAATTTGTTTTATGGGATGCAATGAAAGCTTTTTTTCCGAGGTCAAATTATTAGTTATGCTTCTAAAGTAAAGAAAGAGAGAATTTAAGAGATTGAAGATTTAGAGAAAAAGATAACTGTTACTGAAAAAGAATTTTTTAAAAATGCTACTGAAATGCAAAAGAATCAGTTAACTAATTTAACATTTAAATATAATGAATTACAAACTTATCAGTTTGAATGTTTAATGAACCGAACTAAAGATAAATTTTAAGAATGGGGTGAGAAAACTCATAAAGTTCTGTCATGGCAGTTAAAAAAGGAACAATTATCTAGAATTATAGCAGTAATTAGAAAGAAATCAGGTATTACTTTTAGTCAAAAGGAAATTAATGAGGAATTTTGTAATTTTTATAAAAAATTATATATTTCGGAATGTAAAGATGTAACTGAGGATGCTATAGATTCTTTTTTGAAAAATATTAAATTTCCACAATTGAATCAAGAAGATAGACAGGAGTTAGATAAATCCTTTACAGAAAAGGAAATAGAAACGGCAATAAGAGATATGCCAAATGGAAAGGCACTGGTGAAGATGGGTTTTCTATAGAGTTTTATAAAACTTTTTATGCTGATATATTTCCTATATATAAGAATGTTTTACAACAAATTTATGACACTTTTCGATTACCCGAGTCTTGTTCCAATGCAATAATTACAGTTATACCAAAAAAAGATAAAGTTCCTTTATAGGTTTCTTCTTATAGACCAATATTGTTGTTAAATGTAGATTATAAAATTGTAGCAAAACCTATGGCTAATCGATTAGCTCAATATTTGCCTAAAATAATACATAGTGATCAAACGGGATTTATAAAAAATAGATATGCATCAGATAATATTTTGCATTTAATAACTTTGATAAATAAATCTAAATCTCAGATGAATTATCCAATAGTGGTTTCGCTGGATGCAGAAAAGGCTTTTGATAGAGTGGAATGGAAGTTTTGTTTAAAGTACTTGAGAAATTTTGTTTTGGTTCTTCATTTATTGGATTGATAAAAGCTTTATATAATAGTCCGAAGGCCAGAATTGGTGTCAATGGGCAGATTTCAGAATCTTTTAATTTAATAATGTCTCCCAGACAAGGATGCCCATTGTCACCTGCTTTATTTGCTATAGTTATTGAGCCTTTGGCACAATTAATACGTCAAAATGAAAATGTTAAAGGCATGAGAGTTCTGAATGAGGAATATAAGATTAATCTATTTGCTGATGATGTTTTATTATATTTGGTGGATCCGGATATTTCTTTACCAGCAATTCAAGAAGGTTTAGAAATTTATGGTCAATTATCTGGTTATAAAGTAAATTGGACCAAAAGTGAAATTTTAACAATTTGTAAAAATGATTATTCAATGTATAAAAGTATTACAAATTTGAAGTGCGTTACACAAATTAAATATTTAGGAATTAATGTTAATACGGAATTTCAAGATTTATATTCAATTAATTATCTTCCTTTAATAAAAAGGATTAAATTAGATTTGACTAGGTGGAAGGATTTGCCTTTGAGTCTATTAGGGAGCATTAATACTATAAAAATGAATATTTTTCCCTGAATACAATATTTGTTTCAATCAATTCCTTATTTTTTAACGATCTATATAAAGCAATTAGAGACTTTTTATGGAAGGGAAAATTTCCGAGGGTAGCGATGAGAAAGCTGATGTGGGATTTTCAATTTGGAGGTTTAAGATTACCGAATTTTCAACATTATTATGAAGCAGCTCAATTTAAATTTCTTAGTGCATTAATGAATATGGATGATCCGCCCAGTTGGGCAAAGATAGAAATGGCGGTTAATTCAGAAAAATTTTCTCATGAGTTTTTGTTTCGATGGAATAAAAATTTATTACGAACTTATGATGTCCCAATATTGAAGCATTTATTACATTTATGGAGAAGTAAACTTAATAAATTGGGGCTCAAAAATAAATGGTCTGGACGATTGCCATTATATAACAATCAACTTGTTCCTTTTACAGTCTCCAATATTACTTTGAAACAATGGGAAAGGAAGGGAATAAAAAATTTATCCGATTGTTTTTCTGAGGGATTTTTTTGTTCTTTTGATGAATTACAAAGGAAATTCGGTATTAGTGGAAACTCTGTATTTGTGTATTATCAATTAAGATCTTTTGTAAAACAGAAATGTGGTCAACATATGATTTTATCGCCTGATTCTGATTTTGAGGAATATGTACTTTCAATACCACAAAAGGGATATATATCTGATTTGTATTGTATTTTACAAGAAATTGATAGTAAAAAAGATTGGGATAAGGATAAGTTGAAATGGGAAAAAGATTTAGGTTTTATAATAGCTGAAGAAGCTTGGATGGAAATTTGTCAGAATACTATTAGGAAATTTGTTAATGCTAGATTAGCAATGATTAATTACAATTTTATACATCAGTTATATTTAACACTGGAAAAACTCAAAAAGTTTGGTCTTAGTATGCAAAAAAGTATTAGCCATCTGGTCACAACGGAAACAGCAATCCGACTTACTAAGACCAAACTTTTTGAGTTTTTCCGGTGTTAAATATAACAGTGAGTAATAGCCAGGGCAGAGGTGTGTGGGATGGGCCACGCCTGCATCACATGCAGCAGTACCGAGAGCACCTTGCACCTGATGACCAGGTTCTTCCCCATCACTGAGAGGGAATGTCATTCCCACAGACCCAATTTCTGGTGAACCTTTACAATCGGCTCTGACCAATTCTTGTTGCAAGCCTCGGCCCCTCCAAGCCAGTTCCCCGACACATTCAGGTAGTCAGATCTGACTGTGAAGAGGACAGTGGACTGATTTACCAAAGTGTATTGCCTCGCGTTTGTTCCAGTTTACCCTGGAAAATAGCATTGTATACTTCTGGGCCCAGCCACTTCCAGACTTGTGTACAACTCAGCCATTCTCCCAGAACTGGGGGTCTCTGTGCTAGTCCCTGTGTCCTGGAGTTGGGAGTCTCTGCAATGTTCCCCATCTCACAGAGCTGGGGGTCTCTACATTGCGCCCTGTCTCCTGATATTGGTGCTTTTTTCTCCACCAGTCCCACAACACAACCCTGACCCCTGGACGGAATGTTGAAGTACAGAGGGATCAGTGAAAATATGGATAGTTTTGCCAGGGTGGGGTCCATCCAGGAGCCTGATAACAGCAGGGAACCCGTGGAAGGGGGATGGAGGGCATTCGATGGTGCACCAACAGGACACTGCTGAGGGTGCGGATTCCCTCGGGCTCTCGAGGGTAGAAGGCGCTGGTTATTCCAATATTTTAGGTGAGGCAGTGTCCAAATTAGAGCTGGCACAGGTCATCAAGGGTCGACATAACAGGTGCCTGGAACTGTCATGAGGATACTAAGGACTGGTAGAGGTAGGTAAGGAGGGGGTAGTTGTGTACCGACCAGAGATAGCTGAGTGAGAGGTCACATGGATGGGACTTTGAGACAAGGAGCCTCTGATTGTCCAGGGATGGGGCCTGTAAATAGACCCGCAGACATCCAGCACACAGCATCTTTGACCCACTACCATCAGGAATGAGATATGGAGGAACAAAATCAGGCTATCAGATAGGGAAATAACTTCTTCCCACAGGCCGTGAGATTGACAATGTAATGTGAGTTGAATGGGTCTGTGGAATGAAAAGGTTGAGAGGGATATGGACTGTTTGCAAGCAGCTTGGCCATCAGAAAAGACGGGCTGAAAGGACTGTTTCGGAGTTGTCTATCTGGACCAGTCTTGAATTGAATCTTTAAAAAATTCATGACAGGATGGAGTATCATTTTAGATGGAAATTTTAGATTGACACATGCAGCCCGGGAACAGGCCCTTTCAGCCTATGAGCCACAACCACTCAATTACACCAATGACCTACAACCCCCGGTACGTTTTAAATGGTGGAAGGACCAGGAGCAACTGGTGGAAATGCACGCAGACACAGGAAGAATGTACAACTCCCCAGAGACAGTGTCAAATTTGAACCCGGCTCGCTGGCCCCTTAACAGCGTTGTTCTAACCGCGACGCTAACCTTGCCACTCTCAATGATTCCCAGGGTTCTTCCTCCTTCTTTCCATGAGCTGTGATTGCTTCCAAATCCAGTGCCCTTGTTTCCCTGAGGTTCTAACCCCTCCCCAGTGACTCTGTCCCCATTGCCTCTCACTGGCCGGATGATCATCACTCTCTTTCCTGGCTCTCACCCAAACTTTCTCATCCCAATTCCACCAACTACAACTCCCTTGTCATGTTCCACCCACTTACCCACAGGACCCAGTGTAATGAGGTGGGAGCAGGCCCAGGCTGTAGTCACATAGCTTGTCGAAGGACAAGTGAGAGCAGGAGTCCTGAGGCAAGAGGTGAAGAGCAATGTGTACTGTAGCAGCCAGCTGTACAGGGGCACAGTCTCCAGGGTGTGGGGAGAGCGAGAGGACTGGCTCAGATGGGACAGATGTCCCAGTGCAAAGGGTCAGGGAACTCAGCAGCTCAGTGAAGGTCTGGGATGCTGCCACCGGCAAGGAGATTGGACCACTGCACTCTCCACATCTCCACCGTCTTGGGGTCCTAGGAGTAGCACAGGTTCCAAGGCCTGTCGGTGGGGGAAGGGGGATGTTCAGGAACTGGGGTGAGGCAGTTCTGATGCATGATCGATTTGAGATGGGCCAATTGAGAGTATCGGTGCAGTGGGAGGACAGACATGATGGGGAATGGGCCTTTTGGACAGGCCCAGGGGAGGGCTGGGGCTTCAGGACGAGTTTTGTGGGGAGGCGGGAGCTTTGGGGACCAGCCAGTGAGGGACAATGGCTTTGGGAATGGACCAGGCAGGGGTCAGGGGCTTTGGGGAGGGACAAGTGGGGAACAGCGTTTGTGGGAGGACCTGTTGAACAAAAGAATTAGTGACAGACCATGTTGGGAATGGTATTGTGGACAGACTCGACAGGAGATTGGATTTTGTATGGACCCGTTGGTGATGCGATTGGGAACGGATCCAATGGGGATGGTATTGGGGACTGATCCGGCGGTGGACAGAATTGGGGATGGAACCAGTGGGAGAAGAGATTAGGGATGGATGCAGTGGGGGAATGGATTGGGGACGGACTTGTCGGCTGAAGGGAATTTGGTGGACCCAGCAGGGACAGGATTGGGGATGGACCCGGCAGGGAACTGTATTTGGGACAGATCCGGCTGGGGACGGTATTGGGGTTGGACCCAGTGCAGACGTGATTGGGGATGGTCCTGGCGAGGGATAATATTGAGGATCGACCTGGTGGAGGAAAGTTTTGGAGATGGACCCGGTGGGGGATGGACCCGGCAGGGGACTGCATTGACTCCGTCTTCAATGCCTGACACAATCTTTACTGGATGATCACAGCCGGCTGATCACCACTCTCTTTCCCAGGTTTCAACCAAACTTTCTTATCCCAATTCCATGACCGACAACCCCCTCGTCATGCCACACACCCACAGGGCCAAGGGTAATGAGGAGGGGGAAGCTCCTGGCTGTGGTCACACAGCTCATTGAAGGACAAGTGGGAGCAGGAGTCCTGGGACAAGAGGTGAAGGGCAGTGTGTACTATAGCAGCCAACTGAACTGGGCCACATTCTCCAGGGTGGGGGGAGAGGACTGGCTCAGATGGGTCAATTGACCCAGTGCCAAGGGTCAGGGGATTCCCCAACTTGGTGAACGTATGGAATGCTGCCACCAGGAAGGAGATGGACCACTGCCCTCCCCACATCTCCACTGTCTGGGTGTCCCAGGAGCAGCTCATATTCCAAGGCCTGTGGGTGGGGAAGGGGGAGGTTCAAGAACTGGGGTGGGGTAGTTGTGATGGGTGATCGATTGGAGAGGGTCCCAGTGAGGGAACGGGTCTGGTGGGAGGACAGACCTGATGGGGAATGGGCCTTTGGTTGCAGGCCATTTAGGGTGGGGCTGCGGGGACGGGCTGGGCATGTTGGGGGACAGTGGCTTGTTTAAGCCACTGGTGGGAGACAGGGGCTCTGTGGACAGTCCAAGCAATGGGCGGAGCATTGGGGACGGGCCCAGTGGGGGACAGAGGCTTTGGGGACGGGACTGGTGGGGGATAGGGACTTTATTGACAGGCCCGGTGGTGAACAGGGTTTTGGGGACGATCTCAGCAGGAGGAGGGATTTGGGGACAATCTCAGCAGGGGGAGGTGTTTGGGGACGGGCCTGGTAGGAGATGGGGGATTTGGGGATGGGCCTGGTGGGTGACAGGGGACAGTATTGGGGATGGAGCCAGAGGAAGGAGACCACCCCTGGAGCTCCAGTTCGCCATCGGGTCACTCACCTTGGCCCATGGACCTGCTTTGATCTGCGGGAACCTGAATTCGATGCAGTTGAGGTTCATCTCCCGGATCTGCTCCCTGGCTGACAAATCACCTTCACCTCTGGCTCGGGGTGGGGGCAGCAGGAGGGTGACAAGGGGAGGGGATTCAGTGTATGCCTACCAGGTCAGGGACATAGGACGAGCCCAAGAACTGGGGTGGTGGTGAAGGCTGAAACCTTTGGGGCATTTAAGAGTCTCTGAGTCACATGGATGAAAGACGAATGGAGGGTTATGAGGGAGGAAGGGGTTAGTTATTTTTATTTTGGTTGGAATACATTGGTCGGCATAACATCGAGGGCCGAAGTGCTTGTACTGTACTCTCGTGTTCTATGTTAAACCTGTCGGTCTTTCAGCAAGAGGAGATGTTGGGGAGGGTACGCTGCCGACTGGCACATTCCAGGCTACAGAAGTACATGCTGAGGGATGGATGGAGGCTTGGCACAGCCAAAACGAAGGCACTATGGGGATGGATCATAACTCTCTCATTACCGGGTATTGAGAGGCTGAGACCAAGGGGAACTCCTCCAACAGCAGAGGGGGGCACTAACCACACGGTATCAAAGTGGTGGCAATGAAGGTAAACAGAGACGTATGCAGCAATGTGCAGTGAAGGGAATATCTGGATACAACAGGAGGAGGAGAAAAGACTTGGAACGGTCTTCCTCTTTGGAAATAATTTGTGAATAAAGTCAATTTTGCTGAGTGGTGGGGGGTGGGTGGTGGTAGTGGGATGAGAAAAGCCCTACTCAGTCAACTTTACTTCATGAGATACTTTCTCCGATCCAGGAAATCTCTTCTGCACCCACTCCAAAGTACAAGGTCAAATTTATTACCCTTAGATAGCACAAGAACGACCTGATGAAACAGCGTTCTTGGGATAAACACACGCAAACACACAACCAAGCCCTCATACAACAGACAAATGATACATGTGGAGCACGTCCAGAAAAATAACTCAATATTGTTGAATAAATAGCAGAGTTGAGGAGTATTTGTATGAGCAGCTCATCAATCATTCCACATTCTCCCTGCTTTGAGGAAGAGGCTGTTCCTGGGCCTGGTGTTACCGGCTCTGAAAGTCCTGGATCTCTTTCCCGACGGGAATAGCTGGATGATGCTGTTGGCCGGGTGAAGGGGTCCTCGATGATTTTGTCAATGATCGTAGTGGATCACATTGATATTTGGGGTGGTGGGGGGCAGGAGGGTGTCCCCAGTGTTGCTCTAGGCCACTTTACGTCCCGTGGAATGACCTCTGATAATTTAAAAAAATAATTTATAAATCCACAAAGAATTCACACAATTAATAATAATACAAATCAAATATAAATACATGTTAAAAGAAAGAATAAAGAAATTCCGCCCCGCCCCCCATAAACCACCCCATCCCCCCTCTATCCCCGTGCGAAAGGAAAAAAGAAGAAAAATGAGGACAAGGGACCCCCCAAACAGGAGCGCTGATTACTTTAATGTTCCTTTTCATAAACTGAGGCCTTAAGGAGAAAGGGAATGTCAGAGTTTCATTTAAATATTCATACCCACCCTTTGTAAATATGGGCTCCATATTCTTCCACAATATATGGTTGTTACGGCTCACAAACACGGTGACTGAGCAGATCCCTCGAGAACCATCAACCTTCATCCCAGGTGACATCCTGCACGGCGGGAAGCAATAAGCAATGGCAGGAACACCCACCAATCCGAGGCTGGCTCTGCCGTCTCAAAAGACCTGTCCTCAGCAGTGGGAGAGCATATAAGCAGAGCTGCCAGTTCAACAAACCAGTCTTCGACTTCGACTTCTTGGGTGTGTATCGTTCATTCCACACTTCACGGTAAGTGTGCTGGATATTGGTGCGAAGCAAGAGACTTTAACCATCGACCACCTCAAGCCAGCAAATTGGTCTCCACTCAGCCCCCACGACGCAGATATAGGCGACGAAAAGCAGCGAACAGAATCACTGGTTCTGGGGAGGTGGGGGATCATGCTAACTGGGATCCTCCCTGTACACAAGATGACTGACGAACCTGATGACCACGCAGAGTCAACAGGGACCAACAATTTTCGACCTAGGGGACAACCCACACAACAGTAACCAACAAGGACAGGAATACTGACTAATTGGAGGCCGGCGCTGATATGACACAATTCCAGTCGACAGCAGCGGGAAGAGAATAGAAGTAGAGCTGTCAGTGTAATAAAGGAGTCTTTAACTTTGATTTCTTGAGTGTGTGTCCTTCTTTCCACCCTTCACAGTAGCGCGCACAATCCAATTTCACATCGAATGGTCTTGCTCATCTTACATCGGGAATCATGTGTCCAGTTTCCTTATCTGAAGAATGAGAAGTGCACAAATATTATCAGATTTGTTTCTGGGATGTTTTAACCGGGTGATAGAAGGAACGTTTGAATATGGATCTCTTTCTCATTGGAAAAAAGGAAGATGGCATTACAACATTATGAGGGGACACAGCAGCACGGATCGAGATAGGATCATGCAAAGGAGCCGAACACCAAGTGTCACAATTTCCCAATAACCGATCAGCTGCTTGGACTTTAATGTCTTCAATGAAAATGTAATATCCTTGGAATTCTCTACCCTGTTGAAGGTTCATTTAAAATTGGGATCCATGGACATGTGATGAGTTTACTGTCATACACATTCGTAGAGGGATCAGATGCATCGAACTGAGATGCAGATACTTTGAAAAAAGTAACAGACATTAAATTGGAAGCAGTAATTAATTTGAAGGAAAGATTGAGAATAAATAGTCTCCCTTGTATTTCTTCAGATCAGAGGAATCCTGGAGCCAGGACAAAGTGATCTTATGAAATCTAAGGATTTGATTGTTGTTGGGGTAGTTGGAAATGGAAGGGCCGAAGGGGCTCCTGCTCCTTCGACTGCCTGTCTTCTGTCTTGCAAAGCTGATTGAGTGCACCTGTGTGTTCGCTCGCTCACTGATTGGTTGCTTCAGATGCGCCAGCCAATGGGATGATTCGGAGGGGCTGCTATTTGATTGGACGCTGAAGTCGGGTTGGATTGATGGGCAGGTTCGCGGGCTGATTGGCTCGTGCAGTGGGGAGGCGGGACGTTGGCGTCGTCGTCGTCTGCTCGGGATCCATCGCGTCGCCGCGGGCGCTAAAGAGAAGAAGTTGGCGACGGCGCCGGGATCATCGTCAGCCGCGCGGTCCAGGGAAAACGGGCGACCAGCAGCCCACTGGGCCCCACCCAGGAGTGGCCGGTACCGGCGAGGTGTTTGAGTGGAGCCGAGGAGTCGGTGCGAGGCCTGATGGCGCCGACAGGGCGAGGCCGGAGGCCGCGAGGTAACTTGCAGAGGGAGGGGGCGGGGGCAGGGGCAGGAGCTTGGCAAGTCTGGTTGGCGCATGCGTGGTGAGTTCGCGCATGTGCGACTGATTTGGATGTGCCGACAGGGCAACAAAGCGAACCCAACTGACGACTGGCGCATGCGCACAGATATTAAGATGGCTGCCCCCAGCCGATGGACCCCGAGGCGCTGAGTCAATCCGCACATTTTCGGTTTTACGTGCCCTGTGTCTCTGTTCGCGTTTGTCAAATCATTTGATTTTAAAAATAGAGCCTATTTAGAGACTTATAGAGACTTCTCTATTAAAAATAGAGACTTCAGGGCTCCTCGAACGGGGGCAAAACTCCGACTTGCGTCCATTGTGGGATCTGACTCCACTACGGTCGCAAGTCGGGGAGGACCTGTCGGGGTCATTGGGTCGCTTAGGAAGGGATGGAAAACCAATCCTTTTTTCTTTGCTTCCCAATGCTCATAGAATGTGTCTGATTCCATCCGTTTTTCCTGTTGTAGCATCACCTTCTTCATCAAGTTAGATGTTATTTTTTAAAGTTGTGTCACTTGAACAATAATGCTCCAATCCTTCTGATCCTGACGTACCATTTGTCTAAAATGTGATGATTCACAGTTACTTGTCTGAATGCCTTGAAAAATATAGGGACTTTGGTGTTAACAATGCAGAGTAAAGATTTCACCAATCCTTTTGAATTTATGATCTTTGGGATTTCTGGTCATGTTTTCTGCTTAGGTTGGTGTATCTTGCAGACCTGTTTGGTTGCAGCAAGTAAGAAGTTATCGATTTGCAGCGTCCGCTGCAGCAGCGCTACCAAATAAAGAGACACCCAAGGTGAGTGTAAAACAAAGACTGGCTTTACTGTTTTAAATTCCCCACCTCTGCTCGCTTGCCCGACTACTTCTGGTGATGTACCCCTGACTTCCAGCAGTGACATTGTTGCATCACTCTCTGGCCGGCTGGCAACTACGCAGAAGTGTAGGGCTCCTAAGCCCATACCTGGTGCTAAGCGCGGGCTCCTTCTTGGTAGTGAAGGGGAGTCTGTGCCATCTTGGACTCTCCAAGTGTTGCAGTGATTTGGCTTTTTTTCCTCACTTGGTACGCTACAATCTCAATGTTTTAAAGGGGGAAATTCTTTCAATGTTTCATTCACCTTTATTACAGAATTCTTCCTAGATTATATGTGTAACATTGAATGTTATGGGTTTTCATCAACAGGGATCATGATTTTACTCATAATTTTTTTACTAATGCCCCATGGGAATCGAAATAAAAATGAAGTAATATAATTAGGAAGGTTTGTTGACTCTTTTTTAAGCGGTATGTCAGGATGATTTTCATCTTGCTTGCTTAATTAAAAAGTGATTTGTCAGTTCTTAATGGCAACTGCCATATTGGCATTGCAAGGAGAGATGGGAAATGGATCAGGTCCTTGGTGGTCCCAGGAAGACAATGCAGAAAGATGTCACTGGGCTGAATGTGGTTTAGGGAGGGAGAGGGTATTCATTTTTAGGAAACGTATGTGGCCAGCCACCTATCAATATTTTCCGCAAATAGAAACTCCTGCTGGTAGAAGCCATTTCCTACTTTAAACAGGCCCAATGTCATTATCAAAGAAGATATTGTTACAAGCCCAAAGGATCCCAAAACCTAGAAGCAATAGTCATTCACCAAGACAATTGGTTTTTAAAACAGAAGTTATTTTTAATCAAATTTAATCATGAAAATAGAATGAAAATTTAACTTAACTCTATTCTTAACTAACCCAAATTAACCCCTTTCTAATTCTAAGCGAACATGTTTGTAATGTGTATAAATTTAAGAAAAGTTCTTTGGTTCACAGTTCAATCTCACTTCTCCTTCTTCCAAGTTTTCTGGTGCAGGTAATTCTTCTGCTGTGCACAGAATTGAATGTGTCTAAATTTCACAAGGTTTTGGTGCTCGAAAGGTAAATGTTTACTGCTCAGGATTGTTCTTGTAGGGTTTTTAGAGAGATTTGTTGTTCCAGGATTTCCACAACTGAAGAACCACCATTAGTCACCTCAATGTCTCACTGATGAACCTTGCCCCGTGAGGGTTTTCCAGATGGTAACTTCTTTCTCAAAGCTACTACAGAGTTCTATTTCTCTTATTTGAAACAACAGGAGTTCTTTCTTCTGCTCAAGCTATTGTTAGATAAACAAAACGTAGGCAGAACTTTCCTGTAAGCACCCTGCAGAAATGTACTTTTAGTCATCGTGGCTCCATTTCCAAACAATGGTCATTCATTTTATGACATCAGTTTGATTAACAGCTACTTGTGAATGTGAATAACATTCTCCAGAGATCTTCAATATTTCTTCAGTCTTTCAAATAAGATGTTTTAAAATGTATGTGTGTATGTGTATGCAACCTACTCGAAATCTTACCAAAATTCCAAATATTACCAAATTCTCCAAATATATTTATCTATTACAATATCACGAAAGGAGCATTTAAGAGACTCTGAGACAGGCATACAGGGAAAGAAAAACAGGGTTGTAGCGGACGCATAGCACGGTATTACGAACCACCACCATCAGGTCCCAGACATACCTGACACATCACGGGCTAACAGCGCTGGGCACCAAAGTACAGTGAGTGGATAAGATGAAGCCCCTGCTGAAAGGCATGGGGCGCTATTGGCTCGTAGCGTTAACCAGCTGATCTTGTGGACCAGAATGTTTTCACTAATATTCTCATTGACAGGCAGGGAATAAAAGGTCTGTGTATGTCTGCAATAAACCAGTCTTGAGTTGACTACCTTTGTGTGTGTTTGCCTTTATTGAATAGCATCTACCGCAGTAGCTGCTACAGGGTATTATTTTTTTATTAGAAATATCAAGATCAACACATCGTGGGCCAAAGGGCTTGTACCGTGCTGTAATATTCTGATATTTCTGTTATTGCTTGACTTTGAATATCTGTTGTAAGCTCTGTGAGACTTCAATAATGTAGCAAATGTGCACAGCAACATTGCAGTCTGGAGTTTGTATATCCTGGTTGACTTGAGCTTTTCTCTTTTTTACACAATGCTTTATAGTTCTGGTCAGTAAGAAAAGAAATATTGTGCATGTTGAATATGTCATTATGTCTGCAAGTAACACTGGAAAAGAGTCAGTAACACCAAGGTAAATAGCACCCTGTAGTGGTTGGTGCAATTTTCTGATGGGCACAACTTAGCAATCAGTGGCTACAGTGATGTGAAAATGTTTGTAAATTATTTTGTATATGATTTATACATGGAAAAATTAGCTGTTGTTTGTCCCAATTTCAGGTAGGTGTAGTTGCAAAGTGGGTAAGGATAGAAAATAGTTGGGGATCAACAACTGAGGCTTGCATTTGATGGTGTGAAAGTAGAAATGGAAACTCAGAATAAGACTAATCTGATTAAGCAAGCCACTGGCTCTTATATTTCCACCAGAAGTGAATCTCGAATTGAATTTTGAGTCATTTACACTGGTTAACTTCAAAGTCTGTTGATTGTAAGACTAAATTAAGAGCCCTTTTGCCTCTGGCTGTACTGAAAGATTGTTTTGTTTATTACATAAATCTTTCTGAGAGGGAGAATAGACTGAAGCTGCTTTCCTCCTCGTTGGTGATGAATCTTGCAGTAAGATCTTTCAAATAATTACAGACTCCTAATTCCTCCCCATCCTCGGGCATTTTCTCCTGCAATCTACATCAGTTAACACCATCCAGGGATTCTCATGCAGGGTAAAGTTTCGAAGCAACCTACTCCAACCATGTCCGTGCCCTCTGTGGCAGGAAACCCAATGCAGAGTAAATGACAGATTGGCTGAGCACCTCCACTTTGATCACAATGGCCATCTTGGCTCATGGTCACAAGCTGTATTAAGTTCCATTCCATTCCCATACTGACCTTTGTCTTCTGCCTCCTCCATTGTCTGGGTGAGGTCAAATACAGAGGAACCATCTCTTATTGCATTTGTGAATCGATGGTATGAATATGGAATTTTCCAAGTTCATGTAACCTGCCCACCCACCCCCCCCCATGTTTTTCTCTCTGACCTGTTGATCCACCCAGTTCCCCTCATATTATCCCTTCCAAACCAGATGACTTATTAATGTGGGCAGAGAAATGGCAGATGGAGTTTAATCTGGACAAGTGTCTTGCACTTTGAGAGGACTTGTAGTAGTGTTGCAATGAGGGATCTTGGGGTGCAAGCGCGAGCTCCTTGAAAGTGGCAATGTGGATAGTTTTCTCTGGAGCCTTAGAGGCTGAAAGATGACCTGGTTGAAATTTATCTAATTATTATAGTCCTGGAGAAGGTCGATGTCTTCTTCCCCCCCCCCCCCCCCGTAGGAAATGTAAAAATACTACGATGCTTATATTGAACATGAGAGGGGAAAAGGAGAGAAGCGAGGCAGGTTTTTGCACAGTGTGCTGGGGGTCTGGCCCACGCTGCCAGGATAGTGGTGAAATCGCCACGATTTAAGAGGCATTTGGTTGGGCACATGAACAAGAGGGAATGGGTGATGTGTTTGGACCATGTGCTGACAGATGGGATTAATTTAAATGAGCATCATGGTCACCACAGACATTGTTCACCAAATGGCCTATTCCTGGGCTGCTCTGTTGGGTGATGATTCATCTCTTTTCAAGGATTGTTGCCAATGGGCAGTAAACTTTTCACAGAGGTCTATCTCCAGTGAATGTATTTAGAACATTTCCATGAGTTAATTCCCTGTAGAAACACCAGTTTATCATTCAAGCTGTGTAGCCATAGCAATAATGCAAAATTTGAAGGCCATCGTTACTGAATCCACTTTAATCAGCCTTCACCTTGTACAATGTTCAGTTGAGACAAGAAAATCAAAATGCAACTTTTAACCTCTAGGAAAGATGAGTAATCCTCTGTACCACAGAATTATTGCTGAAAAAATATATGGAAAATTTTGTGAATTCAACTTGCAAAGAGGTGATGAAGAGGAACCACAACAAGATTTAAAAATATTAAACCCAGAACATTTATTAGAAGATGTTCATCACAATAAATATGTTCAGGTTCAGTAATGATCGATTCTGGAATGGCATGTGGCAGTAATAAAATGAATGCAGGATAGATATATTCCAAGTAAAAAGAAATTAATGATTTGGATTGTGGTTTAAATGGTTTTGTGGCCAAATTTGCGGAGGTCACCAAGATAGGGGACAGAGTAGGAAGTGAAGAAACCGTAAAGTTGCAGAAGGATATAAACAGATTAGGAAACTGGGCAAAATGATGGCAGATGAGATTTAACACCGAGAAATGTACAGTTGTACATTTTGGCAGTGGAAATAAACAGGAAGTATACTATTTGGATGGGATGAAAATTCAGACATTGGATGTGCAAAGAGACCTGGGTGTCCTTGTGCAAGGAAACCTAAAAGTTAATGACCAGGTGAAATTGGTAGTGAAGAATTCAGTGGAGTACAGGAAATTAAAGAAGTTATCTCATGGAGGCATTTTGTATATTGAAAGGTTTAGATAGGGTGGATGCGGGTAAGATGGTTCCCTTGTTTGGTGAATCGAGGACAAGAAAATTAGAGGTTATCCATATAAAACAGAGATTAGGAAGAACTTCTTTAGCCAGAGGGTCATGGATCTGTGGAACCGCTGCCTCATACAGCAGTGGAAGCCAGATCACTGGGCATATTTAAAACAAGAAATAGACAAGTATCTCATTGGTAAGGGCATTAAGGGATATGGGAAAAGTCCAGAAATTGGAAGGAGTGCAGAGTGGTTTCGTGTCGGTTTATGGAGCAGACTCGATGGGACTTGTGGCCTGGTTCTGTCCTTTGCCTTGAGATCTTGTTCTCATTTGAGAGAGTTTATTGAAGGCAACTGAGAAAAATGGAATAATTCTTGGCAGTTGTTAGAGTAGGTTATTAGTTTGACATCTCTATGTAAAACTCCAAAACTATCTGTCACTTTGGAGTGGTGCCTGTCCCTCCAACCCATGAGAAACATAGACTTTCTAATATGTCATGTGTTCTTTCAGTGACAAATGATTCTCTTATTCAAACATGGCCAGAGGTCACTCACATTTCATTTCAGCTTCACAATCGTTTTGGGCGGATTTTCAGTTGTAAATGTGGCAAATTCCTTTTTGGGAGTGGATTTCTTGTCACATTTTTCAGTGATGTATTTGGAAAAAAAATGCTGTTGTGTGGACTGCAGCTCTTGAATGCAAGTGAGCTGCATTTGTTGTCCTTCCAATGCCATCTGCTGTTTGACAAGCCTTCAACCTGGCTCCTGCCCTTTCCAAGCCTTGCTCAAGTGTTTTCCTCGCCTCGTGACCCCATCGTAATGGTGTGCAGACATGCAATAAGCCATGGTATAAAGGCAGGGTCTATGTGAATGCCACAGCACCTACTGCTGAATGACTCAAAGGCTCTGATGTATGCTTCAAAAAGACATTATCTTTGGGAGACCATGCTGTTTATGCTTTCCATGATGTGAACACTGTTCTTACAAATGTCACTAAGGTTGTACATCAAATGCGCAAGACCTTGCTCTCTTATCACAGATGCATCTGTCAGTGCTGTGGGGAGCAGTGTTCGAACAACGAGTCTGTGGGCAATTAGAACCTCTGGCATTTTTTTTTCAGCCAAGCGGTCACCAGCTCAGGCAAAGTATCGTACAATTGGGCAAGAACTCTTAGCTATCTATCTGGCAGTGAAACATTTCAGCATTTAAAAAAATATTTATAGTTTTGTATGCAGTTCAATATAATAATAGAATCATATCCAAATGATACTTACAATTATCAAAATAGAATAAAAAATAAATTTTGTACTGCACATAAAAGTGAGAAGAGATAAAAGTATAAAAGAAAAAAATGCAGATCTAGGTGCGAAGCTCCTGTGATAACTATTCCTTCCCAAAAGGAAAGGCAGGATATTAATAAAATATTAGAATTAGACCAACATGATAAGGTTCAACCATTAAGATTAATGAAAAGTGGTGGTGGGGTGGAGAAGTGAATACATTAGATATATAAACCTATTTTTAAATATGGTTTCCATATTTTGAATTATGTAACATACCCAGTTCTAATATTATTAGTCACCTTTGCTAAGGGAATACAATTTTGCATTTCCCCATGATCAATTTTAAGATGGGATTCAGATTTCCATGGAATTGTTATACATCTCCAGGCCATTTCCAATGCAATTTATAAAAATAATTAATGTTTTTTTTTAAGAACTTGAATTCGGCTTCCAAATCATATACATTTCCCAAAAGTAAAAGCTCAGGTGTTAATGATAAACATTATTATAATTTGTTGCAAAAACTTGGCCACATCTTTCCAAAATGATGTCACCTTGAGACATCTCCAGAGACAATGTATAAATGTACCAATTTCTGTGCCACATCTAAAACATGAATTTGAAAAATTAGGAATAAATTAATTGATGTTGCATTAAATATAATTGATGAATAAATTTGTAATTAACTAATCTATCGAAAACATTAATTACTGTCCCAACAAATGTCAGACAAGCAAAAAGGGTCAATTTCAGTTCCCAAATCCAATTCCCATCTTTCTTTTGATTTAATCAAGTCTGGGTTTGGAGATTCCTCTTGAAATAGAAGATACAATTTTGAAATAAATTTCTTTGTCATTCTCTCATGAATCCCAATTTCCAATTCGATATTTCAGCTTTTTATTGGAAGGTCATTATTTGACCATTTGTACAGACCACCAGCCTCTTCTGCATACTGCAAGTAGAAGCACACATCTCTACTTGCCCAGAGAGAATCAGCACTCGGACTTCATCCTACAATTTTCATCAGACACACAGCATATCTGATGAAAAGTGAATGCTGTGGCTGGTGCTCTATTCAGGCACGACATTACATACAACTACTGCCATCGATTTCAGTGCCATGACTCATGCACGGCACATTGATCCCGATTTCATCCGGTGAAACCAGATCAACTCTGGTCTCCATCTTCAAGATGTGACGCTGGATGAATCAGGTGAAAAGTTGGCCTGTGATGTTTTTCCCCCAACAGGAAGGACTCGGCCGTTTGTGTGGTGGCTATGAGGCAGGAGATTTTCTCTTCACAATCTATCTCTTCCTGGTAGAAGAACATCAATCAAACTGGTTAAGGAACATTTTACCTGGCTTTATGTTAAACAGAATGTTGGATTATCGGCAAGGACTCGCTTGCTGGGTCAACACCCTAAAGTCTCCAGGCACATGAAATTCAAGCTGGGGGATTTTGTTGTTTTGGATTCCCATTTCCAGCACGTGCACCTTGTGGCTTGCAAGGTCCACTTCCGCCATCTCGGCAATGTACAAATCTGCTCACGTGTGAGGACTGGACTACCAGGTGGCAGGATGAAATTCCTAACATTGGCATCTCTGCAGAGACAAATGCCTGTGCTTTTGTGGATTCCATCTTTTGGTGTTCTGGGCACTATAACAACAGATTGAGGGTCTCAGTTCGAGTTGGTATTGGTCCGAGCTCTCACTGATCCTCTTGGCACAACCTGAATTACTGCTGAGCATTTCAGGCGAACAGCTTCTTTGAGCGTTTCCATTGACAATCGAAAGCAGGTGGTGATGCATCTCCATGGAGCGAACGTTTGGCCATGGTTCTCCTTTGCGTGCCTACTGCTGTTAGGGCAGATCATGGATGTTTAGTGGTAGAGCTTGTCTATGGGTGTATGCTGACCTTGCCAGATGAGTTTGTGAATCTGAGTCCAGGCACAGTGCTCCATGAACAGGTCAGTTATCTTGATTGTCTTCGAGAAAATGATGTGGCAGAGAATGATTCCAACTGAAACGGTATTTTCTTATGAACCAAAGTATCAACACCTCGAGCTTTCGAATTAAATGGAGATGAAAAACATGTCCTACCCAATCTCTTTTCAATTTCATATGTTCTTTCTCAGACAAATGAGTTTGTTGCAAAAAAGCAAGATCAACCTTCATTTTCTTTAATATTTCCTTCCTTTCAATCGGATTATTAAGTCATTTATCATTAAAGATCGCAAAATTTAAATGAGCCATAACTTAATTTCCTCCTGAGATTGACACTTCACACAGCAATTACAACTATATATATAAAAAAATCCCAACACCCCCCCACCTTTGAAACAATAAGAAAACACTATAAAAACATAAGAGTTCAAGAGTCAGACCCCCCCTCTGTGAACCAGGTGCAGTTAATTCCACAAGTGGCAGATGACTTTAGAAGTAGCAGAGACGACCATCAGCCCCCAACCGAACATTAAAACCCATCAGTCATCCCAGTGATAACACCCACATTGAGCTTGAGCTTCATCTTCAACATAACATAACATAAGATAACAATTACAGCATGGAAACAGGCCATTAGGCCCTTCTAGTCCGCACCGAACCAAACACCCCTTTCTAATCCCACCTCCCTGCACAATGCCCATAACCCTCCATCTTCCTCTCATCCATATACCTGTCCAACCTTTTCTTAAATAATACAATTGACTCCGCCGCCACTATTTCTCCCGGAAGATCATTCCACACAGCTACCACTCTCTGAGTAAAGAAGTTCCCCCTCATGTTACCTCTAAACCTCTGCCCCTTAATTCTTAACTCATGTCCTCTTGTTTTAAACTTTCCTCCTCTTAACGGAAATAGTCTATCCACATCCATTCTGTCTATCCCTTTCATAATCTTAAATACTTCTATCATATCCCCTCTCAACCTTCTACGCTCCAAAGAATAAAGACCCAATCTCTCCCCATACTCCAGATGCTTAAACCCAGGCAACATTCTGGTAAACCTTCTCTGCACTCTCTCCACTCTGTTTATATCCTTCCTATAATTAGGCGACCAGAACTGCACACAGAACTCCAAATTAGGCCGCACCAACGTCTTATACAATCTCAACATCACCTCCCAACTCCTATATTCCATGCAATGATTGATAAAGGCCAGCATACTAAAAGCCTTCTTCACCACCCTATTCACGTGACTTTCTACCTTCAGGGAACGATGTACTGTCACTCCTAAATCTTTCTGCTCTTCTGTATTCCTCAATGCTCTCCCATTTACCACATATGTCCTATTCTGATTCTTCTTACCAAAATGAAGCACCTCACACTTATCAGCATTAAATTCCATCTGCCATTTTTCAGCCCACTTTTCTAAGCAGCCCAAATCCCTCTGCACTCCTTGAAAACCTTCTTCATTATCCACTATTCCACCTATCTTAGTATCGTCTGCATATTTACTAATCCAATTCACCACCCCATCATCTAGATCATTAATGTATATAACGAACAACAATGGGCCCAATACAGATCCTTGAGGGACACCACTGGTCACCGGCCTCCAACCTGACAGACAATTATCCACTACCACTCTCTGGCCTCTCCCTTTCAGCCAATGTTCAATCCATTTGACTATCTCAAAATTTATTCCTAAAGACTGCACCTTCCTAACTAACCTTCCATGTGGTACCTTATCGAAGGCCTTACTGAAGTCCATATAGACAACATCCACTGCGCTACCCTCATCCACATTCCTAGTCACCTCTTCAAAAAATTCAATCAGATTGGTCAAACATGACCTTCCTCCCACAAATCCATGTTGAGTGCTCCTGATCAGACCCTGTCTATCCAGATGTTTATAAGTACTATCTCTAAGAATTTTCTCCATTAATTTACCTCCCACAGACGTCAAACTTACAGGCCGATAGTTGCCAGGCTTCCTCCTTGAACCCTTTTTAAATAACGGAACCACATGCGCAATGCGCCAATCCTCCGGCACTATCCCCATACCTAATGACATTTGAAAAATTACCGCCAGAGCCTCTGCTATTTCCTCCTTCACTTCTCTCAATGTCCTGGGGAAGATCCCATCTGGTCCCGGAGACTTATCCACCTTTATATTCTTCAAAAGCCTTAAAACTACACCTTTTGCAATCTCTATATTCCCCATATTTACCCAATTTGCTTTTTTTATCCCACATCTCCCAATATCCTTCTCCTTAGTGAATACCGAAGAAAAGAAACTGTTCAATATCTCCCCCGTTTCTCTAGGTTCCACACACAGTTTTCCACTCTGATTTTCTAAGGGACCAATTTTGTCTCGAGCTTTCCTCTTACCATTAACATATTTGTAGAACTCTTTTGGATTAGTTTTCACCCTGCTTGCCATAGTTTTCTCGTACCTTCTTTTAGCTTTCCTAATTCCTCTCTTAAGATTCCTCTTACATTCAATGTATCTTTCAAACATCACTCACCGATTCTGATTCCAATTCTTTTCCCCGTTCCCTTCCCAATCTTAACCTCAGGCATTTTCCCCATCGATTCCTTCAAATCAGGGAAGGAATTCACAAAAGTTAATGCACCATAAGGACTCTCAAAACATTGAGACTGATCTGGCCCATAAATCACCTTAAATATCGTCGGATACCGAAAGTAAACTTATACCCTTTCTTCCACAGCACTGCTTTGACCAGATTAAACTCTTTCCATCACTTAATAATCTCCTGACTTAAATCAGCATCAAATAAAACCCTATTTCCTTGATACATCGTAGGGCTTTGATCAAGGCGAGCTTTCTGAACTACAAGCCGCAAATTCATTTCTCTATCCTGATATTGCAAACATCTTAAAAGAACCGCTCTTGATATTTAACCTGGAAAAGGTTTTCTCCTTAAAGGCCTCTGAGCCCGATCTAAAAAAATTCAACTCCCAATATCTCTGGAATCCTTTTCCAAAAATAATTTTACAAGATCTGAACCTTCAATATCTTCCGGCAGACCAACTCTCTTAATGTTATTACGACAACTTTGATTTTCCAATGAATCAATGTTTATAACAAATCTCTCTTCTGGACATCCCAGCCTGGAAATAAATCCTCAATATGATCCATTCTCTCCGCATAATGGTCCTCACAGTCAATAAAAACTTCTATTCTCTTAAATTGAACTTGTCCAGTGTCTACTGCTGTTAAGCTCTTATTAATATCAACTTGAATAAATGTAATTTCTTCACACATACCAGCCATTTATTTCCTCCATAACAGCAAATTGATCATTTAAAGTTTCAAAACCTTAGTTCACAGAAGACATCATCTTTTCATTTGGTTGGATCAGTTCTATAGGCATGAGGTTGACTTCCATCCCTGTTACAGGGGCCTTGAAGTCTGGGGAAGGTGTCTGTGGTGAAACAACAGCTTTCATTGGAGAAGGAGATGTTCTTCAAGCCTTAGGCCTCCCTTCATTGAGTCCAACTGCAGCAAGTAGTCATTCTTGCTCTTCTTCTTCTTGACCCTCTGAGTTGTCCTCCTCCACCTCTTCCCTTCCACCTCATACCTGGCAGTCGGACTGTGGATCGGATCCAGAATTTCCTGCAAGTGAGAGCATCTCCAGATGTGCCGCTGCATACAGGCAGACCCCTTCCCGGAAACGTGCTTGCATTCGGGCACTCACCCCCCCCCCCCCACACTCTCCTTCGTCAAGCCCGGCTGGTGTCGAATTCCATGCTTGCACTCCTCCTGGCCCAGCCAAAGATCTCGGCGCTATCTTGCATCTCCGGATGTGCAGAGAATGCAGACGTTTATTCCAGCTGGTCCTGACTTACATGTTGAGGCTTCGGATCCATGTCTAACTGATCCCGAGGTTCCTTCTGGGAGGTTGGCCTTGCTTCTTCTGCACTTTTCACAGGTTGAAAAACTAGGTTTTTTCTAAGTTGCTTGTTTTGATATGGTGTTGTATGTACTGACCAGTACAGGCATGGGCTGATCCACCCCCACCCCCTGATGTCATCCTCTCCTGGACTCCACCCCTGTCACCCAGGCCATGAAGGTCGACCCACATCTTCCATCCCTTCACTTCCCTCACTTGGACCCAGGTGCCTGCACTGTTGTGTTTAATAAAGCCTATCGTTCCCCTCAGTCTTTGTCTCTGTGATTATTGGGCCTTTGTCTCTGTGATTATTGGGCCACCTGGTCGTGCCCAACACTGTTTATTCCCTTTCTTCATTTCCAGAATCCTACTGTAGTAAATTACTGTTCAAAACATTGATAAAGTCAAAGAAGTCACTACAGTTCGAGTATTGAACAGTTCAGTCAGGGAAAGATGTCTTCTCATGTCTTTTTCCTATGCCATCTTGCCACAACCACCCTCCCTCCCCCCTCTCAGTTGACTCCTTGAACACCATCCAATCCACGGACTCTAGGCAGTCCTGCAGCTGTCTTCCCTCACGTGACCACCTTCTGGTTGTCCTGATCTCGTAAGTGTTGTGAGCAATTTTAGGCCCCATTTCTAAGAGAGGATGTGATGGCCCAGAGGTGGTTTACAAGAATGATTCTGGGGATGAGAAGAATAATGTTTGAGGAGCATTTGATGGTTCTGGGCCTGGACTCGCCCGAGTTTAGAAGAATGAGGCAGGACCTCATTGAAATCCAATGAATAGTGAAAGGGCTGGATAGAAATAATTTTGCCAGTAGTGGGAGAGTTTAGGACCAGTGGGCACAACCTCAGAATAAAAGTATATCTGCTCAAAATGGAGATGGAGAAACCTTTTCATCTCAAGTAGTGATTTTCAAACTCCTCCTCCACACCCCCACCCCCACCCCCCGGATCATATTCCACTTAATCCCTGTGCCAGAAGTGCTCTGTTAGTAAGGGATTACTTAATGTGGTATATGATTGGAAAGAAAAAGTTTGAAAACCACTGTTTTAATCGTACATCATTGACTTGTTCTGTGCGTGGTTTCATAACTCCAGAGGAAATGGGCCAATGACAATTTTTCTCAAGGAAAATTTTTCCGACACAATTGGGTCGACAGCAAACTTTCTCAGCCTTTTTTCTCATTCATGTGCCATTTTAAGCAATCTCTTACTCTTTTTCGACATTCCAATTAATAAAGACCCAACCTGTTCAACCTTTCCCTCAGCTCAACTCCTGAAGACCTGGCAGTGTCTAAGTAAATCTTCTCTGCACTCTTTCAATCTTACTACCCTTCCTGTAGCTAGGTGACCAGAACTGCACACAATACTCCAAATTTGACCTCACCATCATCTTATACAACCTCACCATAACTTCCCAACTCCTATTTTCTTTTTGTTAATTAATGAAGGCCAAGATGACAAAAGCTGGCTTTAGATCCCTGTCGTCCTGTGACACCACTTTCATGGAATTATGCAACTGTGTTTTATCTCTTGCTGCCGATTTCTATAACTTGGCTGTTCAATTTCATAATGTTGGCTTCTGGACTATTTTATTGTGCCCCTTGATCTAGAGAGTTCTGGCAGAACAAAGCAATTTTGTTTTCTTTTGTCAGGTCAAATTTTGTCACATTGATCCAAAACAAATATTTTCACCATTCCTTCATTTCAGATTCTCTGCAGCTGTCGTATTGAACCTCACAGTGACGGCATCATGTTTGTCTTGTTTATCCTTTCCCCCTCCAACCAGACAGATGTGCTGATCAGCGAGTCGACTCCACTCATCCAGCACCACTGCCATTTCTGCTGCTCGGGCTTTTCATCCCACGTATTCAGTTTGTTATTTCTCCTCTTCTTTTTCTCAGCAAAGAGAATCAAGTTTGTTTGATCATCTTTCAGAATCCCAGTGAAAGGTTATCGACCTGAATGTTTTAACTCCGATTATTTTTCCAGTAGATGACCTGCTGAGTATTTCCAGCATTGAGATTTTATTTTACTTTCTTGGTGTATTACTGAGTGCTTTGAATGGGAGAAGAAATGTGGGTTGGGTTAAGTTGAGATGTCTCGATCATGGAGTGAATTTAGAAAAATAGACGTAAAAGTGGAGGGTGCATGGAAATTGTTCATTAATCTTTTCAAATTGATTTTGGAGCTATGATTGTTTTCTGATGTATGCACAGTGTTCAGAATTAAATTTTTTTGTGATGAACATGTCTCAAAATTTGTCATATTGTGGCAACAAAACAGGTGCAAATATTGTTCTAAATTACATTTTAAAAAAAGAAATTCATTTGTGCAAAATGAAGAGTAAGTGAGAGTGACTGTGTTTCCTTGTCCATTCGGAAATCTGATGGCAGTGGGGGAGAAGCTATGTTTGTACCTTTGGGTGTTCATCTTCAGGCTCCTGGACCTGTTTTCCTGGTGATCACAGTGTGAAGAAGGCCTGGTCTGGGTGGTGAGGGTCCCTGAGGATAGAGGTTGTTTTCTTGAGACTCCGCCTCTCGGAGAAGTCCTTGATACATGGGCCAGAAAGCGCGGGATACTCACATGGCTTAATTTAAACCTGCTGGCAGCAAACTCTTAATGATGTCCCACCTTGTCCCGTGGAGCCCGGCACACTATACCCATATGACAGTTTACAGCACGGTAGCAGGCCATATCGGCCCTTCGAGTCCGTGCCAGTTCACATGAACAACTCCACTAGTTTCCCCCTCCCACACTCTGCCCATATCCCTCCAACCCCTTCATATACATGTACACATCCAACCTTCTCTTAAGTCACAGAATGGACACTGCTGCAATTATCTCTTCTGGAAGATCATTCCATTCTGCCACCACTCTCTGAGTGAAGAAGCATCCTCCAACATTTCTCCTAAAGCTTTACTCCTTACCCTTAACTCATGCCCTCTTGTTCCAACCTCCCCTGCCCTCAGGGGAAAGACTCTACTCATATCTAGTCTATCTATTCCCTTCAAAATTTTAAATACCTCTCTCATAACCCCCTTCAACCATCTACATTCTAATGAATAAAGTCGCAATCTCCTTAATCCTTCTCTGTGCTCTTGATGTTGTTAGTCAGGCAACATTTTTGTAAATCTTCTCTGCACCCTTTCCACCTTATCTATATCCTTCCAATAAATGGAGATCAGAACTGAACACAATTCTCCAAACTTGGCCTCACCAATGCCTTAAACAGCTATACTCTAGACTAGGCTAGGATTTATGAAGGCCAGCATGCCCTGTCTACATGGGAATCCAACCTCAGTGAACCATGTACCATAACTCCAAGATCCCCCTGTTCTTCTTCATTCCCCTTAACTGTATTTGTCAACATTAAAATCCATCTGGCATCTTTCAGTCTACTATTCCAAACAAACCAAGAAAACCTTCCTCACTATTTTCGTATCTTCTGCATATTTTCTCACCCAATTAACCACCCCCTCATCCAAATCATGAATATAAATGATAAACAACAGGGGACTCAGCACCGATCCCTGAGGCACACTGCTCGTCACAGGCTTCCATCCTGACAGACAGTTGTCCACCATGACTTTCTGCTGTCTGTTTCACAGCCACCTCTGAACCCATCTCACTATCTATTAATCCCTAGTGACTGAACCTTCCGAACTAACTTTACATGCGGAACATTATCAAAAGCCTTACTAAATTTCAAATAGATCTCATCACCTGATCTACTTTTCTCATCAAAAAATTCAACAAGATTCATCGAACATGATTTTCCCTTCACAAACCCATGCTGGGTGCCCCTGATCCCTCCCTGCCTATCCAGATATTTGTACATACTATCTTGAAGAATACCCTCCATAACTTTTGCCACCACCAAACTCAAACTTATTGGCCGATAATTATTTGGCCAACACCTTGAGCTCTTTTTAAAACAGCAGAACTACATTTGCAACCCTCCAATCCCGCAACACCACACCCACTTCCAGTGATCTTTGTAAAATCACCATCAGAGCCCCGGCTATTTGCTCCCTGACCTCCTTTAACGTCCTGAGAAAAGTACC
The DNA here is from genome assembly GCF_036971445.1 of Narcine bancroftii. Classification (NCBI taxonomy): domain Eukaryota; kingdom Metazoa; phylum Chordata; class Chondrichthyes; order Torpediniformes; family Narcinidae; genus Narcine; species Narcine bancroftii. Next base: position 48,402,478 of record NC_091479.1, on the reverse strand, counting down.
ATTAGGACCAGGAGACTTATCCACCTCCATTGACCCTGGAAGATCCAAAACCCTCTCTTTAATAGTCCTTATCCTTTCCATAACTAAAGCATTCATCTCATTTATCTCACATAGTCCAGTGTCCCTTTCCCTCGTGAATAGAGAAGAGAAAAAAAATTGTTCAATATCTTCCCCATCTCATACAGCTCTTGACATACACATCGCCCACCGTTAGCATTTTCCAGTGGACCTACTCTATCCTTCAACCTCCTTTCACTGTTCATGTATCTGTAAAAACCCTCGTGATTCACATTCACCTTATTAGCTATTGACACCTTATACCATCTTTTTGCCTTTCTAATTTCCCTTTTGAGGTTCTTTCTGCAATCTAAGTAAGGATCAATCTTTTGTTTCTTATATTTAGCATGGGCCTCCCTCTTATCCTGAACCGTTCCTAATTTTTCTAGAAAACCACGGCTTCCTTGGAGTCTTGCCTTTCGGCCGATCTGGAACATGAAGATCCCTTACTCTCAAAATCTCACTTTTAAATACCCTCCAATTTTCTTCTAGATCATTTTCGACTAAAAGATCAGCCCACACAACTCTCTGCAAATCTCTTCTCATTTCTTCAAATCTGGCCTACCCCCACTCGAAGATCTTCAACTTTGAACCCGACCTATCCCCTTCCATAATTAAGCTAAATCTAAAGGACCCATGATCACTGGATCTGATGTTCTCCCTAACGCTCACCTCCGCCACCTGCCCCATTTCATTCTCTTCCCACAGATCGAACACTGACCCCATCTCGTGGACATCTCCACATGCTGCTGCAAAATGCAGTCCTGAACACGTTATCTAAACTCTAAGCCATCCTGACCTCTCACTGACTCTGTTTCCCAATCGATGTTAGGACTTCACTTGCCTCCTTTCTGGACCCATCAACCTTGTGTATAACTTAATCAGGCTGAAACCTAGTTTTGTGTTGTGGCATAATGGCAGAGGACATGACATTCTGGTACATAGTAGGTGCATTGGACGCTGCTACAGGATCTCAAGTAAGAGAATTTGTTGCCAATCCCCTGGTGGAAAACCAGTACACTAGGTTTAGCCAATTTCTCCTGGACACACTGGAATTGATTAGACATGAGCGCAGCTTGCGGCTTTTAAATATGGAGGGCTCGGGTGAGAGGAATCTATCCGATCTAATGAATGAGATGGTTGCATTAGCAGATGGTCATTCTCATTGTATACTTTTTGAGACTCAATTCCTGTCCAAACTCCCAGGTCGTGTCGCAATACCAATCATTAACATGGATTTCCATGTAGCGCGGGAGGCTGATAGGCTCCATTATACTCCAATGCAAGAGTCTGCTCACGTCCAGACTGTTTTTGCAGCAGATCTATATCCCATTTCCTATGAGCCTCCTGTATCTACAGTTCAGTCAAAGAAGGATGAACACACTGATGGGCGGCGAGAATGCTGTTTTTACCATCGCCAATGGGGATAAAAGCCCATAAATGTGTCCTGCATGTACCTATTACAGAAAAAAGGTAGGAAATGAAAAACCCGGCTACCATTAATGGCCTCGGCATCTGGCACAAGTACGGGCCCATTGTGTCTTCAAGACGACACTGGTAAGCACAAGTTTCGTGTAGACACAAGTGCTGAGGTCCGTTTGCTCCCACCCAACCTATTTTGAAATAAAAAAACACAGAAATAACAACACCTGGCTCTTCAAACAGCAAATGGGATGAAAATTCCCTGCTTTGGCACACGACGAGTCACGATTTGGATAGGAGGTGTGACATTCCATTGGAATTGTGTATTGGCTTCCATTACACAGCCCATTATGGGTGCAGATTTTTTAAGGTCCCGTGACTTTCTAGTAGATGTGAGGTGGAGGAAATTGGTTCATGTACCACTTTTCAAACATACCCACTGGTCTGCAGCAAAGGGAGTGTTTCCCATCTCAGGGTCCAGACCCTGCACAAAGATGCACATGCTGCTCTCCTCAATGAATTTCCCTGTACTCTCTCACCAAATTTCAATCCCTCCTAAATGGCCCAGGGTGTGTCCCATTACATAGACACTTCAGGCCTGCCGAGTTACACCAGGACTCGTCCTCTTCCACCTGATAAACTGCGCAGGCTTTTTGAATTTCATAGGATGCCATTTGGGTTGAAGAATGCCGTTCAAACCTGCCAGCAGCTGATAGGCACTTTGGGCAGAGATTTAGAGTTCCCTGACAACTACTTGGATAATGTCCTCATAGCCAGTCAGGATATCACCAACTGCATTTACTCCGCCTGTTCCAAGGGCTGGGGGAATTTGGTCTTCCCATCAACCCTAGCAAATGTCAATTTGGCAAGTCCACCATCAGCTTCCTGGGACACAAGATCACAGCCAATGGTGTCTTTCCCTTATCCAGCAAGGTAAAGGCAGTCCCTGCTTTTCCAACACCTACCACGGATCAGGGCCTGCAGAAATTCTTGGGCAGGAGAAACTTCCATCACCGGTTCATTCTAGCAGCTGCTGACATTCTTTGCCCACGGTTTCCGATCCTCACCACAAAGCACAGGGACGTTCCCTGGACAACAGAGGTTGAATTTGTGATGCTCAAGATGCTTTAGTCAATGCAGCAATGCTCCCCCATCCTAACCCCGACACTTCCTTGACATTTAGTTCTGATGCCTCGAGTACGGCCCTGGGTGTGGTTGTTGAGCAGTACGTTGATGGCCATTGCCAACCCCTCGCGTTCTTTAGCCGACATCTATAGCCATTGGAGATGAAATACAGTGCATTGTATCAAGCGACACGGCACTTCCGATTTGTTTTGGAGGGTCAGTATTTCACTGTGTTCACAGACCACCAGCCACTCGTTTTTGCCTTCATCAAAATAACGGATCCATGGTCGGCAAGACAGCAGGGTCACTGTCATACAATTCAGAATTATTCCATGGATGTGCACTATATTTCTGGTAAAAACAATGGCGTCACGAATATGCTGATCAGACTGACTGTATATCATATTCAGGGTGACATTGATATTCCGGAATTAGCCAGTGTCCAGGCAATGGACCCCGATGTTCAGGCATACAGTACGGCCATGACTAACCTGGATATACAGCAGGTGGCAGCACAACTGGGCTGCCAACCTTACTTTGTGACATGTCTTTGGGCTACACTAGACCAGTGATTCCGCCATCTTGGAGGCAATGCCTTTTTGACCAGATGCACAGCTTGTCTCATCCGTCCATCAGAACATCTGTCAAGCTCATGTCAAATAAATATTTATGGCATGGTCTGAAAAAAGGCATTGCGCAATGTGTCTGCACATGTACCTCCTGCCAGACTGTCAAAATTCAGTGCCACACTAAGGCACCTCTTCAACCTTTCCTGGCAGTACACAGGTTGTTGTAACACATTCAAGTGAACCTGCTCGGACCATTGCCAGTATCTCAAAACATGAGATAGATTCTAACAGTCATAGAACGTTTCATGCGCTAGCCAGAGGCCATCCCATTGCCATCCAGTGACACTGAGACAAGGGCCAGAACATTCATCATCAATTGGATGGCTAGATTTGGTTTCCCGACCCACAATTACTTCAGTCCGCAGAACACAATTCACCCACAGTCCAACGGCCTTGTGGAACGTTTCCACCGGCAACTGAAGGCCCGATTCACCGGTCTAAATTAGGTCGATGAGTTGCCATGGGTTCTATTGGGAGTGCGCCCGGCTCCAAAGGAAGACATGTTTGCATTGTCCGAAGAGTTGGTTTATGGTACAGTCCTTACAGTTTCTTGGGACATTCATTTCACAACCAACTCTGATCTGAACGTTCTTCCACAGTTTCGACGTGGTGTTGCGATCACCTTTTCCTACCCACTGGCATGGAACCTCTAAACAGAATGTACCCCCATCACTCCTGGACACTGATTTTGTTTTTGTGTGCAGACAGGTCCCACGAATACCGTTACGACCATATGAGGGCCATTGTCGTGTGGTGAAGAAGGATGGGGTTGTGTATACTATGGACATTGGGGGACATTGTAGCTGTTTCATGTGGACAGACTCAAGCCTGCCCATGTAGATCCCACTTCACCCATTCAGTGCCCCCTGCACAGACGGCGAGGGCGTCCACCTAAGGTGCATGCAGCAGGTGCTTTAGTTTCTGGTAATGGTTCTTGGGGGGCGGGTAGCAGCTGTGTAATGGGCTGAGTGGGCACGGTTCTTTGGCGGGCGTGTGAAATCATAAGACAAACAGGCGTCCATTTAATTGACCATCCTCGCGTGGTGCTGCATGCCGAGGAACGACACATTGATCTGTGGATTCTCCTGACAGAAGGTGCGGGACACTCACAGGGCTTAATACAAACCTGCGGTCCCGTGGATCGGCAGCAAATACATAATGATGTCCCATGGAGCCCGGGACACGCTGTAAATAAAATAAGCCTGTAAAGTCTGAATAAAGCAATCTTGTGTTGACTAACCTGGTGTGTGTGTATGTGTGTGTGTGTGTGTGCGTGTGTGTGTGTGTGTATTGCTTTAGTAGCTCTATCGAAGTAGCTGCTACATATATAAATATTTTGGATGATTATTGTACTTACAGGATACTTTTCATCCATCTCACAGCCTGTGGGAAGAAACTATTACCCAGCCTGGCGGTCCTGATTTTGATGAAGGACCTGGTTAAATATGCTGTGCATTGGATGGAAATGGTCTTTTTACAATTCCTTGAGCCCTATTTGAACAAGACTCCCAGTAAATGTCACCTACAGGAGAAAGGGAGACCCCAGTGATACTCACAACTCTTTGCATCATTCCTGTCTGATGCTTGCCAGCTACTAGACCATCGAATGATGCAGCCAGACAGGAGACTCAACTGCACTCCTGTAAAATCTCAGGAATAGAGCTGTTGGCCTTGACCTCCTCAGTCTCCTTTGGAAGTGTAGGCACTTCCTGACCAATAAGGAGGTGTGATTGTTTTGTGTATTAATACGTGTGCTGTATGGATGGGAATTTTATGTGATTGTATTGTCTATTCTTGCTCTTTAACAATCTTTAGTGGATAGAAGTAGTCATTGTACTTTAGGATATACAATCATGTACAGATTGTCCTTAAATAGCCATTTGGCCCAGATGTCTATTCAGTCCAAGAATACTTTCGACCACAGGCAGATTTTGAACAATAACACCATTCATTCTGCAACAACTGCCACTTAATTTTGCCAGTTGTTCAAAGTTAAGCTCTATGGGGAAAACACCACTGTCAACTCTTCTACCTTAAAGGAGTAAATATATTGAAATGGGCAGTAGATCAAGAGATGGAAACAGTGAAATCAGACAGAGGTGAGTGGCTGCTTAAATTAGAAACATTCGTGTTCATGCTGTAGACTTTAAGGCTCCCCAGGAGGAATATAATGTGTTTTCTATAAGTTTGTTTGCCCTCACCCTGGCGAAGGATGGGGCCAACAGACATGTTGCTGGAAGGGTTCGAGAATTGATATGTTAGGCCACAGGAAGCTCAAGTTTCGATCCACAGAGCACAGGTGTTTAGCAAAATGGCCACCCAGTCTGTATTTGGTCTTGTTGGTATCGAGGTCAACTGAGTCTACCAAATATAGTAGATTAGGTAGGATGGGATGCATGTGAAACACTGCCTCACCTCGAAGGTCTGATTGTGACCTTGGATGGAGGTGAAAGGAGATGTAGGGACAAGTTTGGCAATTTCTGCAGTTCCAATGGGGACTACATGAGGTGGTGATGGGTGGAGAGGGAAGTGCCATCAAGGGAGTCACAGAAAGACGTGCCCCTGTGAAAAGAGGATATGAGTGGAGCGGGTTAGATGTAACAGGTTAGAGGATGGTGCTGAAGTTGGAAGTATTCAAGGATAACGTGTCAGATGTGGCAGCTGATGGGTGGTAAGTGAGAAACCTGAGGGATTCTGTCCTTGTTCTGCCAGAGAGCAGGTGGGGGAAGGGCAGAAAAAGAATTGGAGATAAGGGTGTAGGCTTTATCAAATACAGTATGGGGGTATCTGCATTTATTGAAGAAATAAGACATTTTGGGTGTCCTGGAGTAGAAGACCTCATCCTGGGACTGTTACCGGCCCAGAGGACCCCAAAACCTAGCAGCAATAGTAAATCATTAAGACAAATGGTTATTTAAACAAACATTTTTAAATTTCTTTAAACAAAAAAACAGATTCAAACTTTAACTTATCTCTATTAACTTAACAGCCTTACATTGCTCCCTTCCAATTCTAAGTGCAGGTGTATTTAATATGTATAAAGTTCTTTGACACAACTCCAAGTTCACCGGTGTCTATCAATTCTTATACTGTGCACAGGTTCAACATTTATGAATTTTCACCAAGCTCTGGTGCTTAAAAGTAAACGTTTACGCTCCTGGAAGGCACCTATTGGTTTCAGAGAGGGATTTCTTGCTCATTGGACACACAAAATCTCATTCGCTGTGATCATTCACTTTGGGGACTTGCCAAAGAAACTAGCCCCATCAGAGTTTTCCAAATGATAATCTCTTCTGCAGGTCACCATTGAGTTCCTTTTTCTCCCTTATTTCAGGTGAAACACCATTTCTAGCCAGCCATTTCCTCTTGTATGGACAACAAGGTTTTTCAACAGGCTGAACTGAGAACTCACAACCCGTCTTCAAAATGGGGTTTCAACAAGATGTCAGCTTGCCATCTCTCTCTCTCTTTTAGAAAAAAAGCCTATTTGGCCTCTCCTCTCTGCTTGCAAAACCACATGACCTTAGAACCGCAAACTGGAACCAGCCAGATGACTGCACCTGACCCAAACTTCTGAGTCCATTCATCTGTTGCTTTAAAAACAATAATCCATTTATACCTAATTTTGAAATTATAGCAAAGCAGTCTCCTTGTTTTGCCTTTGCAAAGGCTCTCGGCGCCTGCATGACTCACTCTCAGCAAAGCTCTTGCAATTTTTATAAGCTGTTTTGTGAAGTGTTTGTGTTTGTTTGTAACCTCCACGACTCCTACAATCCATCTCTTTCAAAAACATATCTATATACAATGTAAAATATATAATCTGTCACAGGACAGATGCAGCAGAAGAGTTGTGATAAAATCAATGGTGTCCTTGCAAAAAAAAAAATGGGAAGAGGTATAATCTAGGTAGCTCTGGTGAGTGGAGTTTGTAATAGTTTGAAACTTGAACCTCTATCTCTATTTCAGGAGACAATTTACTGTCATGTAATTTAAAAGTGTCATATCACACAAAATTGTTTTTTTCCTGCTTTAAGGCAGACATTCACCATTGGTAGAAATTGCCTGACATGCCTTTTGCAGTGAGAGAAAGAAGCAAAAGATAGTCGTGCTCTCTCTCTCCCCACCCCACCACCCCACTATCCCAAGCCCTGGGCCAAGTCACTGAGGGTCTGTGGATTCTCTTTCAATGGTCACAGACCATCCAAGTCATTGGCAATGCAAGCTCCAGTTTTGAACCTCTGACACAATTAGGAACCATTTAGCACCAACTCGTATCCCAAGTCTGATACCTGATACCCTTTTAGCCGGTTTAGAAACCGTCTCTAGCAATCCACAGCCTAGTGTGAGTTCCTTGACTGCTTTCTCCAGAAGCCCATAGCCTGCGTGGGTTTCTCTCCTCAAATTACCAACAGCCTGACAGATATGTTGGTCCTACAGATGCAGGACCCCTCACTGTTCTGCTTCCATGGTCACTGCCCCGTGGAATGAATCCTCTGCTTCTCAGATGTTGATGGTGTGTGGTCTTCCTGTTTTCTGGTCCCCTGTGTTGGTCCTCCGCTTCTCCAGAGTTCGTGGTGGCGAGGAAATCTAACACATCTAAATAAAAATTTTACAACTTAGAGGAGAATCTCGCATGTCTAGAGGGATTGAAAGGGCATTTTTACAAATTGAAGCCTAATATTTGAATATTCAGGTGCCAAATTTGCAAAAGCATAGAGTATATATTTCTCAAGCTTTAAGTAATTTTTTCTAAAGGATACAACTTTGAATTTTTGCATGTCATCTTGGCATCCCTAAAATTATATCTGATATCCAATAAATGCAATACATTTCCTCATCACCGCTAACATTAATTAAACAAATTTCAATTGATACTTTAATAGTTTTAATTTGGGCCTTGTTCCTTCAATATTTCCTAATAAAAATAAGGTTGGATTTTGTGGAAAAACAGCTCCTATAACTTGTTCCAAAAAATTTGTAATTCTCCCCAAAAAGATCTTGCATTAAGACAAAGCTAAGTTGTATGCAAGAAAGTTGCTACATCTTCACCACACCTCAAACATTGATCTGATAATTCTGATTTCATTTTTTTTTCTATTCAATTTCTCTGGTGTAAGAAGTAACTGCAGAAGAAAATCTAGTTGCGAATTCCTTCCTCACTGCTGTTGCAGTGTGGAACTCTGGTCAATCGATCCAAAATGCTGAGTTGAAGTGAATTAATACAACTCCTCTGGATCACGTGATCTCTATTCCCAAATCAGCTTCCTGTTGAGCTTTTTAAATCCAACTGCCTGAGTCACCTGACTCCAGGTGCAGCTTTCAGATAAAATCCTTTCTGACATATGCTACGTTACGGGTGTAAAAAGAATTATACTGAACTAATTTATATCTTACATTGAGATCCTGATATGGACCTTCCCTTATTTGCCAATCAATTAAAATATTCAGATCCACTTCCCACCTTTGTCTCGACTTATGAACTCCTCGTTTAAAAGTTCCTACTTGTAATAAAGAGGACATCATCGAAGTAAATTCCTTTATAAGGAATTTCTATTTCAGTACCACATGGTTGATCCTATCTTATCGTTCAAATATGCTCTTAGTTGGAAATAGCAAAAAAGATTGCGATGGGTTATGCGATATTTATTTCTCAGTTGTTCAAATGACATTAATTGACCCCTTTCATAACAATCTTCAACATTTATAATTCCCTTTCGAAACCAGCTGTCCAGAAATTGATGATCCTTGGAAAAAGATAGGAGGATTTTGAATCAAAGCCATTCTGGGTGATGTACATCCACTTACACCAATTTCATCATTTATTTTATTCCATATATTAATCATATGTTTCAACAATAGTGTATTTTTATCACCAACCTTTAATTTTGAATCCCACGTATAGAAATTCATCTGCTTTCTCTCTCCTATTTTATTTGATGGCAATTTATCCCTTTCAAAAAAAGAAGCAAGAAATCTCATTTGAGCTACTTGAAAACAATTTTTAAAATGAGGAAGCTGTAGTCCTCTCAATGCAGAATTTGCATTGGGTCACTTGTATCATGGGATTCAATAATAAATGGGTTCACATGACATAAGCTCATGATGCAGACTGTTTTCTGATAATGGAATACAAGAGGAGGGTTGTCTTGGTCTTCCGCAGGATATAGATCACAAGATACAAGGGCAGGTAGGCCCATTGAGTCTGTTCAACCATTCTTCCACTCAGCCCCCACTGCCCAGCTCTCTCCCCTTAACCCTTGATTCCTTGACGAATCAAATACCTGTCAATCTCTGCCTGAAATACACCCAATGACCTCAGTTCCACAGATTCACGACCCACTGACAAAATAAATGTTTCCACATCTGTTTTAAATTGACACCCTTTTATCCTGAAATTATGTCCCTTGTTCTAGAATCTCCTACCATGGGAAATATCTTTGTCATATGTACTATGTCGAGGCCTTCCAGCATTTGAAATGCCGCTGAGGTCCTTCTTATCCTTCTGTACTCCAACTAGTACAGTCGAAGAGTCGACAATTGTTCCTCATACACTAACCCTTTCATTCCTGATATCATTCCAGTAAATCATCGCTGACCTTCTCCAACACCAGCACATCTTTTCTCAAATACGGCACCCAAAACTCTAATTTTGATTGAATGGAAAGGGAATTCTCCAACGACACAAACACAACAGTTAAATGATATTATGTCTTGTTAATATTTACAATAATTATTGAAAAGTCAATTAATAATTTTCAAAAGATGACCAAAGGATCCCAAAACACAGCAGCAATAGATATTCACCAAGAATGGTGACTTAAACAAAAGCTGATTTTAATTATCTTTAAACATGAACACGATTTACACTTTAACTGATCACTATTTTAATACTTTAACTTAATTTACTTAACTTACACCCCTTCTAATTCTCAGTGCACGTGTGTGTAATGTGTGTGTAAGTTCAGAAAAGTTCTTTGGTTCACAGTCCAATATCACTTCTCATTCCTCCAAGTTCACTGGTTGCAGGCCATTCTTATACTGTGTACAGAATTTAACATATATATATATATATATATATATTTATATATATATTATATATTATATATATAAAATATATGCATAAAGTTCACCAGGTTTTGGTTCTTGAAAGGTAAATGAGCACTGCTCAGGAAGGTTCTTGTCGTTTTTCAGAGAGAGGTGTGTTGTTCAGGGAAACATTAGGGTGTTTTTGACTCAATGTACCAGGATCTGAAGTCCGTTATCTCTTCAGAAAAGCTCTGATAGCTTTAGCATGGAGCAGAACTGAGCCAGGACTTTGCAGGTATTTAAGGGAATGTGTGGGCAGGGTTTTTTCATGACCAACAATCTCACCAAATGACTCTGCTTGAAATCAAGATTCAAACCATTTTGAGGAATACAACAGGAATTGTTCAACAAGAGCCTGGTGTTCCCTCAGGAGTTTTCTTTCAATAATGTACATGATTTTTTTTAAAACCCTGTTAATATTCCTGCTACAGATCTTTGTATTTAACTTTCAGGTTGCTATCTGTTGTTAACTTGGAGGCCTTTAATGGGGTGATTGGGTGGAATCTTTGCTTTAACCAAGCAGTTTTCTTGCAATTTTCCAGCTGTAAGATGTGGTGTAGTTGCTTGCAAGTTTAGCAAGTGGGATTATGATGTGAAACTGCAACTCACAGCATTTTGTTTTTGAAAATGCAAATATGAAAATTTTAACTTTGATCTTCTTGGTTTGCTTAAGTTTACAGAGGAGATGTTGGGTCAAGCTGAGAAGACAGAGTTGGAAGCTCATTTGGCGAATCGGCTGGGCAAAGCAGAAAGCACAAAACGAGGGACTGAAAAAATAATGAAGGAGACTGAAGTGCCGTTGAACCAAACCCAGGTAAAGAATTTAATTTTGTGCTGTGTACTTAAGAGACCAAATGATTTGGGCTATTAGTGGTGACCTATTAAATGAACAAAATCTGATTAGAATTGAAGTTTATGGAATGTTTGGAAGTTGCCACAAAAAAAATGGAGATATAAATTAAATGTTATAATTAAGATAAATGAACAAAACAATGAGCCTGGTGTCACAGTATCTGCCTCCCTCTAACATATATCATCGTTAAACCTTCTCCCCAATATGAACCTGATGTCAAAGTATCTGACACAGTTAATCGTACATCACTGTTAAACCTTCTCACGAAAATGAATCCTGTCTCATAGTTTCTGCCTCAGTCTATCTTTTTTGGCTTGGCTTCGCGGACGAAGATTTATGGAGGGGGTAAAAAGTCCACGTCAGCTGCAGGCTCGTTTGTGGCTGACAAGTCCGATGTGGGACAGGCAGACACGATTGCAGCGGTTGCAGGGGAAAATTGGTTGGTTGGGGTTGGGTGTTGGGTTTTTCCTCCTTTGCCTTTTGTCAGTGAGGTGGGCTCTGCGGTCTTCTTCAAAGGAGGTTGCTGCCCGCCAAACTGTGATGCGCCAAGATGCACGGTTTGAGGCGTTATCACCCCACTGGCGGTGGTCAATGTGGCAGGCACCAAGAGATTTCTTTAGGCAGTCCTTGTACCTTTTCTTTGGTGCACCTCTGTCACGGTGGCCAGTGGAGAGCTCACCATATAACACGATCTTGGGAAGGCGATGGTCCTCCATTCTGGAGACGTGACCCATCCAGCGCAGGTGGATCTTCAGCAGCGTGGACTCGATGCTGTCGACCTCTGCCATCTCGAGTACTTCGACGTTAGGGATGTAAGCGCTGCAATGGATGTTGAGGATGGAGCGGAGACAACGCTGGTGGAAGAGTTCTAGGAGCCGTAGGTGGTGCCGGTAGAGGACCCATGATTCGGAGCCGAACAGGAGTGTGGGTATGACAACGGCTCTGTATACGCTTATCTTTGTGAGGTTTTTCAGTTGGTTGTTTTTCCAGACTCTTTTGTGTAGTCTTCCAAAGGCGCTATTTGCCTTGGCGAGTCTGTTGTCTATCTCATTGTCGATCCTTGCATCTGATGAAATGGTGCAGCCGAGATAGGTAAACTGGTTGACCGTTTTGAGTTTTGTGTGCCCGATGGAGATGTGGGGGAGCTGGTAGTCATGGTGGGGAGCTGGCTGATGGAGGACCTCAGTTTTCTTCAGGCTGACTTCCAGGCCAAACATTTTGGCAGTTTCCGCAAAGCAGGACGTCAAGCGCTGAAGAGCTGGCTCTGAATGGGCAACTAAAGCGGCATCGTCTGCAAAGAGTAGTTCACGGACAAGTTTCTCTTGTGTCTTGGTGTGAGCTTGCAGGCGCCTCAGATTGAAGAGACTGCCATCCGTGCGGTACTGGATGTAAACAGCGTCTTCATTGTTGGGGTCTTTCATGGCATGGTTCAGCATCATGCTGAAGAAGATTGAAAAGAGGGTTGGTGCGAGAACACAGCCTTGCTTCACGCCATTGTTAATGGAGAAGGGTTCAGAGAGCTCATTGCTGTATCTGATCCGACCTTGTTGGTTTTCGTGCAGTTGGATAATCATGTTGAGGAACTTTGGGGGACATCCGATGCGCTCTAGTATTTGCCAAAGCCCTTTCCTGCTCACGGTGTCGAAGGCTTTGGTGAGGTCAACAAAGGTGATGTAGAGTCCTTTGTTTTGTTCTCTGCACTTTTCTTGGAGCTGTCTGAGGGCAAAGACCATGTCAGTAGTTCCTCTGTTTGTGCGAAAGCCGCACTGTGATTCTGGGAGAATATTCTCGGCGACACTAGGTATTATTCTATTTAGTAGAATCCTAGCGAAGATTTTGCCTGCAATGGAGAGCAACGTGATTCCCCTGTAGTCTGAGCAGTCTGATTTCTCGCCTTTGTTTTTGTACAGGGTGATGATGGTGGCATCACGAAGATCCTGAGGCAGTTTACCTTGGTCCCAACAAAGCTTGAAAAACTCATGCAGTTTGGCATGCAGAGTTTTGCCGCCAGCCTTCCAGACTTCTCGGGGGATTCCATCCATACCTGCTGCTTTGCCACTTTTCAGTTGTTCGATTGCCTTATATGTCTCATCCAGGGTGGGAACCTCATCCAGCTCTAGCCTTAGGGGCTGTTGAGGGAGCTGGAGCAGGGCGGAATCTTGGACTGAGCGGTTGGCACTGAAAAGAGTTTGGAAGTGTTCTGACCATCAGTTGAGGATGGAGATCTTGTCACTGAGGAGGACTTTGCCGTCTGAGCTGCGCAGCGGGCTTTGGACTTGGGGTGAGGGGCCGTACATAGCCTTTAGAGCCTCGTAGAAACCCCTGAAGTCGCCAATGTCCGCACTGAGCTGGGTTCGTTTGGCGAGGCTAGTCCACCACTCATTTTGGATCTCCCGGAGTTTGCGCTGAAGATGGCTGTTATAATTAATAATAAATCTTAAATGTTATAATTAAGATAAATGAACAAAACAATGAGCCTGGTGTCACAGTATCTGCCTCCCTCCAACATATATCATCGTTAAACGTTCTCCCCAATATGAACCTGATGTCAAAGTATCTGACACAGTTAATCATACATCACTGTTAAACCTTCTCACGAATGTGAATCCTGTCTCATAGTTTCTGCCTCAGTCTATAGTACATCAGCGTTAAACCTTCTCCCCACTGTGAACCTGGTGTAATAGTATTTGCTTCAGTCTACCGTCCAGCACTGTTTAACATTCTCCCCACTGTAAACCTAGTGTCACAGTATCTACCTCAGTCTCCCATACATCACCCTTAAATCTCCTCCCTACTCTGAACCCAGGGTAAATGTATCTGCAATAGTGTAATGTGGATCACTTTTAAACATTCTTCCCCCTGTGAACCTGGTTTCACAATATCTGCCACATTTTATTGTACATCACTTTTAAACATTCCCTGTACTGTAAACCCAGGGTCACAGTATCTGCCTGAGTCTACTGTACATCACCATTAAACTTTCTACGCACTGTGAACCTGGTGTAACAGTACCTGCCACAGTTTATTGTACATCACTGTTAAACCTTCTCACTAATGTGAACTCGGTGTCACAGTATCTTCCACAGTTTAGCGTACACCACTGATAAACTTTCTCCCCCTTGTGAATCAAGTGTCACAGTATCTGCCTCAGTCTTTGTACATCAATGTTAAATATTCTCCCCACAGTGATCCTGGTGTTACAGTACCTGCCACAGTTTATTGTAACTGACAAGTCCGAAGCGGGACAGGCAGACACGGTTGCAGCGGTTGCAATGAAAAATTGGTTGGTTGGGGTTGGGTGTTGGGTTTTTCCTCCTTTTTCTTTTGACAGTGAGGTGGGCTCTGCGGTCTTCTTCAACGGAGGTTGCTGCCCGCCAAACTGTGAGGCACCAAGATGCACGGTTTGAGGCGATATCAGCCCACTGGCGGTGGTCCATGTGGCAGGTACCAAGAGATTTCTTTAGGCAGTCCTTGTACCTCTTCTTTGGTGCACCTCTGTTTCGGTGGCCAGTGGAGAGCTCACCATATAACACGATCTTGGGAAGGCGATGGTCCTCCATTCTGGAGACGTGACCTACCCAGCGCAGTTGGATATTCAGCAGCGTGGATTCGATGCTTTCGGACGCTGCTATCTTGAGTACTTAGATGTTGGTGATGAAGTCACTCCAATGAATGTTGAGGATGGTGTGGAGATAACGCTGGTGGAAACATTCAAGGAGCCGTAGGTAATGCCGGTAGAAGACCCATGATTCAGAGCCGAACAGGAGTGTGGGTATGACAACGGCTCTGTATACGCTAATCTTTGTGGGGTTTTTCAGGTGGTTGTTTTTCCAGACTCTTTTGTGTAGTCTTCTAAAGGCGCTATTTGCCTTGGCGAGTCTGTTGTCTATCTCATTGTCAATCCTTGCATCAGATGAAATGATGCAGCCGAGATAGGTAAACTGGTTGATCGTTTTGAGTTCTGTGTACCCGATGGAGATGTGGGGTGGGGTGCTGGTAGTCATGGTGGGGAGCTGGGTGATGGAGGACCTCAGTTTTCTTCAGGCTGACTTCCAGGCCAAACATTTTGGCAGTTTCCGCAAAACAGGACGTCATGCGCTGGAGAGCTGGCTCTGAATGGGCAACTAAAGCAGCATCGTCTGCAAACAGTAGTTCACGGAAAAGTTGCTCTTGTATCTTGATGTGAGCTTGCAGGCGCCTCAGATTGAAGGGACTGCCATCTGTGCGGTACCGGATGTAATCAGCGTCTTCGTTGTTGAGTTCTTTCATGGCTTGTTTCAGCATCATGTTGAAGAAGATAGTAAAGAGGGTTGGTGCAAGGACGCAGCCTTGCTTCAAGCCGATGTCAATGGAGAAGGGTTCGGAGAGCTCATTGCTGTATCTGACCCAACCTTGTTGGTTTTCGTGCAGTTGGATAACCATGTTGATGAACTTAGGGGGGCATCCGAGGCGCTCTAGTATTTGCCAAAGCCCTTTCCTACTCATGGTGTTGAATGCTTTGGTGAGGTCAATGAAGGTGATGTAGAGTCCTTTGTTTTGTTCTCTGCACTTTTCTTGGAGCTGTCTGAGGGCAAAGACCATGTCAGTAGTTCCTCTGTTTGTGCAAAAGCCACACTGTGATTCTGGGAGGA
Source organism: Narcine bancroftii (assembly GCF_036971445.1). Lineage (NCBI taxonomy): Eukaryota > Metazoa > Chordata > Chondrichthyes > Torpediniformes > Narcinidae > Narcine > Narcine bancroftii. The sequence continues at coordinate 48,386,675 of NC_091479.1, read as the reverse complement.
CATTTTTGGCGAGACTGGGTATTATTCTATTAAGGAGAATCCTAGCGAAGATTTTGCCTGCAATGGAGAGCAGCGTGATTCCCCTGTAGTTTGAGCAGTCTGATTTCTCGCCTTTGTTTTTGTACAGGGTGATGATGATGGCATCACGAAGGTCCTGGGGAAGCTTTCCTTGATCCCAGCAGAGCTTGAAAAACTCATGCAGTTTGGCATGCAGGGTTTTGCCGCCAGCCTTCAAGACCTCTGGGGGGATTCCGTCAATACCTGCTCCTTTGCCATTTTTCAGTTGTTTAATTGTCTTACATGTCTCTTCCTGGGTAGGGAATTCATCTAGCTCCAGCCTTAAGGGCAGTTGAGGGAGCTGGAGCAGGGCAGATTCTTGGACTGAGCGGTTGGCACTGAAAAGAGATTGGAAATGTTCTGACCATCGGTTGAGGATGGAGATCTTGTCGCTGAGGAGGACTTTGCTGTCTGAACTGCACAGTGGGCTTTGGACTTGGGGTGAGGGGCCGTACACAGCCTTTAGAGCCTCATAAAAACCCCTGATGTCACCAATGTCAGCGCAAAGCTGGGTTTGTTTGGCGAGGCAAGTCCACCACTCAATTTGGATCTCCCGGAGTTTGCGCTGAAGATGGCTGCATGTGAGACAGAAGGCTCATTTTTTTCCTGGCCAGGATGGCTTTGCAAGGTGAGCCTGGTGGGCAGCTCGCTTCTTTGCCAGCAGCTCCAGGATTTCCTGGTTGTTTTCATCAAACCAGTCCTTGTTTTTTCCTGGAGGAGAAGCCCAGTACCTCTTCAGTGGATTGCAGTATGGCCGTTTTCAGCTGATCCCAGAGGGTTTCAGGGGATGTGTCCATTAGGCAGTTTGCACCCTCAAGCTTTGCTTGTAGGTTTGCCTGGAAGTTTCCTCTCACCTCGTCTCACTGCAGGTTTCCAACATTGAACCTCTTTTTGGGAGCTCTACTCTTCCTGAACTTTGGCTTGAAGCGAAGGTTGAACTTGCAGCGGACAAGCCGGTGGTCAGTGTGGCATACCGTGCTGGGCATGACCCTGGTGTGGAGCACATCTTGTTTGTCTCTTTCTCGCACCAAGACGTAGTCCAGGAGGTGCCAGTGTTTGGATCCGGGATCCATCCAGGTAGACTTCAGGCTGTCCCTCTGCTGGAAAAGGGTGTTCGTAATGACAAGCCACTGTTCTGAGCAGAGCTCCAACAGGAGGTGCTCATTGTCATGGCACTTGCCGACACCATGCTTGCCCAGGATTCCTGGCCAGGTTTCTGAGTCTTTGCCGATGCGAGCGTTGAAGTCGCCAAGGATGACAACCTTGTCGGCTGTAGGGGTGTGTTGGATGAGGTTGCGCAGATCAGTGTCGAACTTGTCCTTTTCTGCTGGCTCCGCCTGGAGGGTTGGAGCATAGACCCCGATGAGGGTGATGCGTCGCTTGTTTTGAAGGGGGAGTCGCATGGACCCGATCCAGTCAGAGTGGCCTGTTAGGAGGTTTCTGAGTTTGGAGGTAATGGAGTTCTTGACCATGAAGCCTACACCAGATAGGCGTCATTCAGCCATAGGCTTGCCTGACCAGTAGAGTGTGTAGCCTGCGCCACATTCTTGGAGGCTGCCTGCATCTGCAAGGCGGACTTCGCTGAGAGCGGCTATGTCAATGCCAAGTCTGAGGAGTTCTTGAGCGATGAGGGCAGACCGACGTTCAGGTCGGTGGCTGTCAGCCTTGTCTAGCATGGTTCTGATGTTCCAGCATGCTAGCTTGAGCTTGTGTGCATCTTTTGAGTGGGAGTCCGTGGACATGTCCTCGGGCCTGCGCAAAGGAGCTTTTAGGTGGAGTGCAGTGTGTGCAGTACTGGCCCCACCCTTTACACCCATGGTTCGATGGCGGCGCCCGTGCGGCTGTCCGTGCAGGTAAAGCAGTTTGTTTGGCCTTAAAACCTTCCCTGTGCCGGGAAGGAGGTAACGGCCCCGGTCCGGGCACAGGGAAGGCGGCGGCCCCAGTCTGGGAAGAGGGGAGGAGGAGGCGGCGGCCCTGGCCTTGGCAGAGGGAAAGCTGGCAGAGGCCCCGGTTCAGGCAGAGGTAAAGAGGCGGGAGCCTCGGTCAGGGCAGAGGAAAGGCGGCGGCCCCAGTCCGGGCTGAGGGAAGGCGGCGGCCCCAGTCCGGGAAGAGGGGAGGAGGAGGCGACAGCCCCGGTCTCGGCAGAGAGGAAACAGGAGGAGGCCCCGGTCCGAGTGTAATGAAAGGCGGCGGCCCTGGTCCAGGCGCTGGGAAAGGCGGCGGCCCCGGTCCGGGCAGAGGGAAGGTGGCGGCCCCAGTCCAGGCAGAGGGGAGGTGGAGGTGGTGGCCCCGGCCTCGGCAGAGAGAAGCAGGCAGAGGCCCCGGTCCGGGCAGAGAGAAGAAGGTGGCCCCAGTCCGGGTAGAGGGGAGGAGGAGGCAACGGCCCCGGCCTCGGCAGAGAGGAAACAGGCAGAGGCCCTGGTCCGGGTGCAGTGCAAAGCGGCGGCCCTGGTCCAGGCACAGGGAAAGGCGGCAGCCCCAGTCCGGGCAGAGGGAAGGTGGCGGCCCCGGTCCAGGCAGAATGGAGGTGGAGGCGGTGGCCCCGGCCTCGGCAGAGAGAAGCAGGCGGAGGCCCCGGTCCGGGCAGAGAGAAGGAGGCGGCGGCCCCGGCCCTGCCATCTTGCTCATTTAATGCCTGGAACACGAAGCAGAGCCAATATAGATTGGAAGCATAGAGCAATCAGGCTGAGCCCAGGGCGCTCCACCCCATGACTGAGGACAGCGGCCGTGGATCCCCAGGTATCGTTCGGCCTAAGAAGGGAGGCAGGCCTCTCCAGCCCGGTTAAGCAACCTGCATAGGAGAAGGATACTCTGATATAAAACCTACGACCCAAGGATTGTACATTACTGTTAAACCTTCTCAGTGCTGTGTACCCAGTGTCACAGTATCTTCCACAGTTTATTGTACATTACTGTTAAAACTTCTCACTGTTGTGAAGCCATAATCTTAGTATCTGCCTCAGTCTACCATACATCATTGTTAAACCTTCTCCCCCTTTAAACCACTAAACCTGGTGTCACAGTATCAAACAGTTTATCGTATTTGACTGTTCAAATGTCACAATATCTGACACAGTTTATCGTTCATCACTGTTAAACCTGATCCCCACTGTGAAATTGGGGTCACAGTATCTGCCTCATTCTTCCATACATCACTTTTAAACCTCTCCCCACTGTGAACCTGGTGTCAATTTATCTACCACAGTTCATTTCACATCATCGTTAAACCTTCTTCCTACAGTGGTGAACATGGTGTCACAGTATCTGTCACAGCTTATCGTAAATCACTGTTAAACCTTCTCACTAGTGTTAATTCAATGTCACATTATCTGCCAAAGTCTAACATACATTACTGTTAAACATTCTCCCCACTGTGACATTATCTGCCTCAGTCAACTGTACATCACCGTTAATCCTTCTCCTCACTGTGAACCTGGTGTCACAGTATCTGACACAGTTCATCACTGTTAAACCTTCTCCCCACTGTGAACCTTGTGTCACAGTATCTGACACAGTTCATCACTGTTAAACCTTCTCCCCACTGTGAACCTGGTGTCACAGTATCTGACACAGTTCATCACTGTTAAACCTTCTCCCCTCTGTGAACCTGGTGTCACAGTATCTGACACAGTTCATCACTGTTAAACCTTCTCCCCTCTGTGAACCTGGTGTCACAGTATCTGACACAGTTCATCACTGTTAAACCTTCTCCCCACTGTGAACCTGGTGTCACAGTATCTGACACAGTTCATCACTGTTAAAACTTCTCCCTACTGTGAACCTGGTGTCACAGTATCTGACACAGTTCATCACTGTTTTCTCCCCACTGTGGTCTACTGTCACATCAAAAATAAAATTCTACCCTCGATGAACCCGGTGTCACTGTATCTGTTGCAGTTTTTCTTACACAACTATTAAACCTTCTCCACTCCATGAAACTGGTGTCACAGTATATGACACAGTTTATTGTATATCACTGTTAAACCTTCGCACTACTGTGAATCCTGTCTCACAGTATCTGCCTCAGTCGACTGTGCAGCACCATTAAACCTTCTCCCCACCGTAAACCTGGTATCACAGTATCTACCTCAGTCAATCATACATCACTGATAAACCTTCTCCCTACTGTGAACCCAGTGAAATAATATCTGCCTCAGTCTCCAGAAAATCACCATTAAAATTTCTCTCCACTGTGAACTCTGTGTCACTGTACCTGCAACAACGTATTGCGTGACACCATTAAACCGCCTCCGCACTGTGAACCTGGTGTCACAGTATCTGCCACAGTTTATTGTACATCACTCTTAAACCTTCTCACTACTGTGAACTCGGTGTCACAGTACCTGCCTCTGTCTACTGTATATTACTGTTAAACTTTCTCCCCACTGTGTAACTGGTGTCACAGTATCTGGCTCAGTCTACCGTACATCACCGTTGATCTATCTCTCAACTGTTAATCCAGTGACACAGTATTTGCCACATTATATCGTACATCACCATTAAACCTTTTCCCCATTGTTGACCTGATGCCACAGCATCTGCTGTCGTTTATTTTACATCACTGTTAACCTTTCTCATGGCTGTGAACCCAGTGTTACAGTATCTGCCACAGTATATCGTACATCACTGATGAACCACCTCTCCACTGTGAACACTGCATCACAGTATCTGCCTCAGTCTACCGTATATCATCGTTGATCTATCTCTCAACTGTGAATCCACATTTGCCACATTATATCGTACATCACTGTTAAACCTTTTCCCCACTGTTGACCTGATGCCACAGCATCTGTTGTAGTTTATTGTCTTCTTCTTTGGCTTGGCTTCGCGGATGAAGATTTATGAAGGGGTAATGTCCACGTCAGCTGCAGGCTCGTTTGTGGCTGACAAGTCCGATGCGGGACAGGCAGACACGATTGCAGCGGTTGCAAGGGAAAATTGGTTGGTTGGGGTTGGGTGTTGGGTTTTTCCTCCTTTGTCTTTTGTCAGTGAGGTGGGCTCTGCGGTCTTCTTCAAAGAAGGTTGCTGCCCGCCGAACTGTGGGGCACCAAGATGCATGGTTTGAGGCGATATCAGCCCACTGGCGGTGGTCAATGTGGCAGGCACCAAGAGATTTCTTTAGGAAGTCCTTGTACCTCTTGTTTGGTGCACCTCTGTCTTGGTGGCCAGTGGAGAGCTCGCCATATAACAAGATCTTGGGAAGGCGATGGTCCTCCATTCTGGAGACGTGACCTACCCAGCGCAGTTTGATCTTCAGCAGTGTGGATTCGATGATGTCGGCCTCTGCCATCTCGAGTACTTCGATGTTGGAGATGAAGTTGCTCCAATAAATGTTGAGGATGGAGCGGAGACAACGCTGGTGGAAGCGTTCTAGGAGCCATAGGTGATGCCGGTAGAAGACCCATGATTCAGAGCCAAACAGGAGTGTGGGTATGACCACGACTCTGTATACACTAATCTTTGTGAGGTTTTTCAGTTGGTTGTTTTTCCAGACTCTTTTGTGTAGTCTTCCAAAGGCACTATTTGCCTTGGTGAGTCTGTTGTCTATCTCGTTGTCGATCCTTGCATCCGATGAAATGGTGCAGCCTTGTGAACCTGGTGTATCAGTATCTTCCTCAGTCTGCCGTACATCACCATTAAACCTTCTCACTACTGTAAGCCTGGAGTCTGAGTACCTGCCTAAGTCAATAATACATCACCATTAAACATTCTCACCTCTGTTAACCTGGTGTCTCAGGATCTGCCACACTTTATCTCACATCACCGTTAAACCTTATCTCCACCGGAAACTTGTTTTCAGAGTTTCTGCCACAGTTTATCATTCATCACTGGTAAACCTTCACCCCACTGAGATCCCAATGTAACTCTTTCTGCCTCAGTCTGCCATACATCACCATTAAACCTTCTCCCAACTCTGAAACTGCTGTCACAGTATCAGCCACAGTTAATCATACATCACTATTAAACCTTCTCACTTCTGTGAACTCATTTTCATGGTATCTGCCAACATTTACCGTACATCACTGTTAAACCTTCTCACTAGTGTGAATCCTGTGTCATAGTATCAGTCTCAAACTACCGAAAATCACCTTTAAACTGTCTCCCTACTGTGAACCCTGTGTATCAGTATCTGTCTCACTCTCCTGTGTATCACTGTTAAACCCTTCCCACTGTGAACCTGTTGTCACAGTATCTGCCACTGTTTATCTTACATTACTGATAAACCTTCTCCCGAACAAGGTGTCACAATATCTACCTCAGTCTACTGTATATCACCGCTAAATCCTCTCCCCACTGTTTACCCAGTTTCACAGTATCTGCCTCTTTCTACCGCACATCACCGTTAAACCTTCACCCGACTGTGAACCTGGTGTCACAGTATCTACCTCAGTCAACCATACACCACGTTAAAACTTCTCCCTACTGTGAACCCGGTGAAATAATATCTGCCTCAATCTCCCGAAAATCACCATTAAAATCTCTCCCCACTGTTAAGTCTGTGTCTCTGTATCTGCAACAATGTATCACGTGTCACCTTGAAACCTCCTCCGCACTGTGAACCCGGTGTCACAGTACCTGCCACAGTTCATTGAACCTCACTGTTAAACCGTCTCACAAATGTGAACCCGGTTTCACAGTATCCGTCACAGTCCACCGTACATCACTGTTAAAGCTTCTACTCACTGTGACCCATATATAAGTATATATGCCAGAGTTTATTTTGTATCACTGATAAACCTTCTCTCCATTTTAAACTGGTTTCACAGTATCTGCCACAGTTTATCGTACATCACTGTTAAACCTTTTCTTTGCACTGAACCCGGTGTCACAGTATTTGTCTCAGCACACAACGTTAAACCCTCTCCCCACTGTGAACCTGATGTAACTCTTTCAGCCTCAGTCTCCTGTGTATCACCATTAAACTTAGTCCCCACTTTGATCCTGGTGTCACAGTATATGCCAAAGTTTTATGTTCATCACTGTTTAACCTTTGTATTGCTCTGAACCCGGTGTCACAGTTTCTGTCTCACTCCACTGCACATCACTGATAAACCTTCTCCCCACTGTGAACACAGTGTAACAGTATCTGCCTCAGTCTGCCATACATCACCATTTAACCATCTCCCCACCATGAACCTGGGTGTATGGTATCTGACACTGTTTTTCGTCAATTACTATTAAACCTTTCATTACTGTGAACCCAGGGTCACATTACCTGTCTCAATTTACCGTATATCACCATTAAACCTTCTCTCCACTGTGTACCTGTTTTCACAATATCTGATATAGTGTCTCAAACTGCAATGTTATACCTTCTCATGACTGTGAACCCGATGTCACACTATTTGCCTCAATCGACTGTCACATCAAAAATAAAACTTCTACCCTCTACGAACCTGGTGTTACAGTATATGTCACAGTTTATTGTCTTTGGCTTGGCTTCGCGGACGAAGATTTATGGAGGGGGTAAATGTCCACGTCAGCTGCAGGCTCGTTTGTGGCTGACAAGTCCGATGCGGGACAGGCAGACACGGTTGCAGCGGTTGCAGGGGAAAATTGGTTGGTTGGGGTTGGGTGTTCGGTTTACAGTTTATTGTATATCACTGTTAAACCTTCACACTACTGTGAATCCTGTCTCACAGTATCTGCCTCAGTCTCCTGTGTATCACCGTTAAAACTCTTTCCAACTGTGAACCTGTTGTCACAGTATCTGCCCCTGTTTATCTTACATCACTGATAAACCTTCTCCCGAACACGGTGTCACAATATCTACCTCAGTCTACCGTATATCACTGCTAAATCCTCCCCCCACTGTTTACCCGGTTTCACAGTGTCTGCCTCATTCTACCATACATCACCGTTGACCCTTCTCCCCACTCTGAACCTCGTGTCACAGTATCAGACTCAGTCTGAAGTCCATCTTCCCATTTTGTACCTCGTGTCACAGTCACTGCTGCACAGAGACTGTAGCCTCTGACAAATTGTGTGGACTCATCTGATTGATCCGCAGGGAATCCATTGTGCTCTCCTCAGTCTCCTCGAGATCTCCGTCATGGTGGCGTTCCTCCTCTGGATCCAAGGTTCAAGGTAGCTGCTCCCTCTGGGTGCACATGACATTCCTTCCTGGCTGACCTGGGGAAGAACCAGAGCTATCCTGCTGCCTATTTACATGACATTGTGTCTTGGTGGTCGCCCATGGGCTCCTGCAGACCCGAGCATAATGCCTTTGTTTTCTACATTTCGAGCAGTCCGCGTCTATTGCTGGGCAGCGTCCTAGGGGTGGGGGTTTTGGCCACAGAACTGGAGCCGTTGTCATCTCCATATTCTTGGCCCGATCTTGGCGGGGTGTCAGCGAATCTAGCAGAGTTGGAATGATGTGCTTGGCGCTGTGGTTGGGAAGGTATTCCCCAAGGTTGTTTCTAGCCGTCTCCCATTGCCTTTGCCACCCTAACAGTCTCTTCCAGGGACACCGTGCTTTGTTCTAATAGCCGCTGGCGGATTTTGTTTGACCGGACTCCTGCCACCAGAGTGTCCCTCATCAGGTCCTGTGCTATTTGCTGTGGTATTCTAGCACAGAAGTTGTATGCCCGTGCTGGGGCTCTTACTGAGAGCATGAAATCCCGGAAGGACTCCCCTGGTTGCTGTCTTCTGGTTAGGAGACAGTGTCTCGTGTGAACTTCACCTCCCCCTTGGAGATAGTGGGACTGGAGCATGTCCATAGCCTCCCTGTATGAGGCGCAGTTCTGGACTAATGTGTACAGGAGGTCTCCCAGCTGGGCCACCAGCTGCATGAAAAGGTCTTCTGGGTGGGCAGTGGGCATCAGCACGTGACTGTGATTCAGGAAACAATGTCTGCAGTGACTGAAATGCGTGCGTATGCAAGGGTCTCAGGGGTCTAGTTCCAGGCTTTCCGGCCATAGCATCCAGTGCTGCCGTTGATTCATTTCTAAGTGCCCCGATTGTGCTGGGGCTGGGGACTGTCGCTTCCACTGATGGATGTGGGACTCCCTGGTGACTGGCGTTACCTGGTAGATGTCCACTGAGGGTCTGGCGTCCTCACTCTCATCCCTGTGTCTGAGCCAAACTCCACCAGGTTTGGGGGAGGGGGGCTCGCACACATCTGAACCATGAAAGGCTTGACCTCCTCCTCGATCTCCTCGTCGTGCTTGGGTGTGATCACCCAAATTTTATGTGAGTGGAAAAAATTGTGGCAGGATGCACCAAAGGAAAACACAGGCACAATAGTGTTTGGGGCCACACAGCTTGATTTCACTCACATAAAGATCTAGTTGGCTGCTTGCTGTGTTTACAGTGGTCCCGGGGGTCGTGAGAGAGAGGGAGGGGGAGAGAGAGAGAGAGAGAGAGAGAGAGAGATGGATGTCATTAGGCCGGGTGCCGAGTCTCTACGCCACCTAGTGGCCGAGTTAGGTACTGCAGCGTATCATCAGACAGGTCACCACACTGTTCCTTTTATGTTTCCCTTATTTCAAGTGAAACATTATACAGCCAGACATCTCCTCTTGTGTGGACCACAAGGGCTTTGACCAGGCTGAAGTCAGGACTCCCAACCCATCTTCCAATCACTCTCTCTCTCTCTCTCTCTCTCTCTCTCTCTCTCTCTCTCTCTCTCTCTCTCTCTCTCTCCCCCTTACTCTCTCACAGAGAAAAAACCACATCTGAGAACAGCCAACTGCACTCAGACTGCGGCACCAGAGCTAATCCTCTGAGTTTGTTCATCTGCTGCTTTCCAAAACAATAATCCATCACTCCACAGCAGTTCGAATTAACCCGTACTTGTGAAATCCTTATAGTCATTCTTCAAAGTTTTGCAAAGGCACCCGGAGCCTGGACTGTCTGCCTTGAGGAGAGCTCTGGCATTTTAAATGAGGTCTGTTTTGAAGTGTTTGTATGTGACCTCCACTAAAAAACCTGCCACAATTTATCTCATTTTAAAACATATCTATAACCAATATCTTTTTTTCTTTCTTTGGCTTGGCTTCGCGGACGAAGATTTATGGAGGGGGTAAAAAGTCCACGTCAGCTGCAGGCTCGTTTGTGGCTGACCAGTCCGATGCGGGACAGGCAGACACGATTGCAGCGGTTGCAAGGGAAAATTGGTTGGTTGGGGTTGGGTGTTGGGTTTTTCCTCCTTTGCCTTTTGTCAGTGAGGTGGGCTCTGCGGTCTTCTTCAAAGGAGGCTGCTGCCCGCCAAACTGTGAGGCGCCAAGATGCACGGTTTGAGGCGTTATCAGCCCACTGGCGGTGGTCAATGTGGCAGGCACCAAGAGATTTCTTTAGGCAGTCCTTGTACCTTTTCTTTGGTGCACCTCTGTCACGGTGGCCAGTGGAGAGCTCGCCATATAATACGATCTTGGGAAGGCGATGGTCCTCCATTCTGGAGACGTGACCCATCCAGCGCAGCTGGATCTTCAGCAGCGTGGACTCGATGCTGTCGACCTCTGCCATCTCGAGTACCTCGACGTTAGGGGTGTGAGCGCTCCAATGGATGTTGAGGATGGAGCGGAGACAACGCTGGTGGAAGCGTTCTAGGAGCCGTAGGTGGTGCCGGTAGAGGACCCATGATTCGGAGCCGAACAGGAGTGTGGGTATGACAACGGCTCTGTATACGCTTATCTTTGTGAGGTTTTTCAGTTGGTTGTTTTTCCAGACTCTTTTGTGTAGTCTTCCAAAGGCGCTATTTGCCTTGGCGAGTCTGTTGTCTATCTCATTGTCGATCCTTGCATCTGATGAAATGGTGCAGCCGAGATAGGTAAACTGGTTGACCGTTTTGAGTTTTGTGTGCCCGATGGAGATGTGGGGGGGCTGGTAGTCATGGTGGGGAGCTGGCTGATGGAGGACCTCAGTTTTCTTCAGGCTGACTTCCAGGCCAAACATTTTGGCAGTTTCCGCAAAGCAGGACGTCAAGCGCTGAAGAGCTGGCTCTGAATGGGCAACTAAAGCGGCATCATCTGCAAAGAGTAGTTCACGGACAAGTTTCTCTTGTGTCTTGGTGTGAGCTTGCAGGCGCCTCAGATTGAAGAGACTGCCATCCGTGCGGTACCGGATGTAAACAGCGTCTTCATTGTTGGGGTCTTTCATGGCTTGGTTCAGCATCATGCTGAAGAAGATAGAAAAGAGGGTTGGTGCGAGAACACAGCCTTGCTTCACGCCATTGTTAATGGAGAAGGGTTCAGAGAGCTCATTGCTGTATCTGACCCGACCTTGTTGGTTTTCGTGCACTGACCACCGGCTGGTTCGCTGCAAGCTCAACCTTCACTTCAAGCCAAAGCCCAGGAACAATAAAGCCCCCAGAAAGAGGTTCAATGTTGGAAAACTGCAGTCAGACGAAGCGAGAGGAAACTTCCAGGCAAACCTCAAAGCAAAGCTCGACGTTGCAACCCGCCTCACGGACCCGTCCCCTGAAACCCTCTGGGATCAGTTGAAGACTACCATACTGCAATCCACTGAAGAGGTACTGGGCTTCTCCTCCAGGAAAAACAAGGACTGGTTTGACGAAAACAGCCAGGAAATCCAGGAGCTGCTGGCAAAGAAGCGAGCTGCCCACCAGGCTCACCTTACAAAGCCGTCCTGTCCAGAGAAGAAACAAGCCTTCCGTCGCGCATGCAGCCATCTTCAGCGCAAACTCCGGGAGATCCAAAATGAGTGGTGGACTAGCCTCGCCAAACGAACACAGCTCAGCGCGGACATTGGCGACTTCAGGGGTTTCTACGAGGCTCTAAAGGCTGTGTACGGCCCCTCACCCCAAGTCCAAAGCCCGCTGCGCAGCTCAGACGGCAAAGTCCTCCTCAGCGACAAGATCTCCATCCTCAACCGATGGTCAGAACACTTCCAATCTCTTTTCAGTACCAACCGCTCAGTCCAAGATTCCGCCCTGCTCCAGCTCCCTCAACAGCCCCTAAGGCTAGAGCTGGATGAGGTTCCCACCCTGGATGAGACATATAAGGCAATCGAACAACTGAAAAGTGGCAAAGCAGCAGGTATGGATGGAATCCCCCCAGAAGTCTGGAAGGCTGGCGGCAAAACTCTGCATGCCAAACTGCATGAGTTTTTCAAGCTTTGTTGGGACCAAGGTAAACTGCCTCAGGATCTTCGTGATGCCACCATCATCACCCTGTACAAAAACAAAGGCGAGAAATCAGACTGCTCAAACTACAGGGGAATCACGTTGCTCTCCATTGCAGGCAAAATCTTCGCTAGGATTCTACTAAATAGAATAATACCTAGTGTCGCTGAGAATATTCTCCCAGAATCACAGTGCGGCTTTCGCGCTAACAGAGGAACCACTGACATGGTCTTTGCCCTCAGACAGCTCCAAGAAAAGTGCAGAGAACAAAACAAAGGACTCTACATCACCTTTGTTGACCTCACCAAAGCCTTCGACACCGTGAGCAGGAAAGGGCTTTGGCAAATACTAGAGCGCATCGGATGTCCCCCAAAGTTCCTCAACATGATTATCCATAACCAATATAAAATATAGCATAATCTCTCACAGTATAAACTTTTTGCAGATAGCACGTGATTTGAACCCTGGGCCCAATCGCTGGCGATGAAAAGAGTTGTGATAACTGCTAAGCCAACCATGGCACCCAAAGAATATCTAGATCCATCGCCCTCTGGGTTGTGGGCCCAGCACGCTTCCGCTGCACTGTTCTACTTACATGGACACAGAATTCTGAGCGATGTAGATGGAACAAATGCAAGCAGGCTTTTTATCCACTGAATTAAGGTGAGATAAGAACCAGAGGGCATGGATCAAGTATGAAAGGTGAAATGTTGAAAGGGAACATTTGGGGGGAACTTCTTCACACAGAGAGTGGTGGGAGAATGGAACCAACTGCCAGCTGAAGTGGTGAATGCCGGCTTGATTTTAATAGTTAATAAAACTTAGGGCTTGTACCTTGATGAGAAGGCTATGTTCTAGGCTAGGTGCAGGTCAGTTTGATCTGTATAAAATAATAGTTCAGCACAGACTAAAAGGGCCAAAAGGCCTGTTGTTCTGCTGGAGTTTTCTATGGAAGAGATTGTGCAGTCACTGATATCAGAGACTCATGGAATTGTAATCCACAGAGACCGACCCTTCAGACCAGCTCGACCCTGAAACCCAAGTTGTCCTCTTCAACTGGTCCCATTCACCTGCATTTGGCCCATATCCCTGTGAATCTGTACCTGGGTAAATGTCCTTAAAACATTACAATAGTCCCCGGCTTTACCACTTCCTCTGACAGCTCGTTCCACTTGCCCCGCCGCCCTCTGGGTGAAAATGATGCCCCTCAGGTCCTTTTTAAATCTTTCCCCTCTCAATTTAAATCTATGTCCTCTGATTTTACCTGTTGGGGAAAAAAGGCGAATTAACATAAGATTTCAAGATCTTTGAGGTCCCCCTCAGCCTCCTACACTCGAAGGAGAACAGTCCCAGTCTATCCAACCTCTCCTTTAATTCAAAGCCCCAGTCTCCGGAACATTCAGATTTCAGAATTATTGTCCGAGTACATACATGACATCACATACAACCCTCAGATCATTTTTGTTGTGGGTCAGGCAGAATTACCACTTATTGGTCCTGCAAACACAACTGGACTCAATGTTCTCATATAAAGAACTAAAGGTTGTAAAGAAAGCTTTGGCATCTTGGCCTTCATAAATCAAAGTATTGATCGAGGAGTTGGGAAGTTATGATGAGGTTGTATCAGATGTTGGAGAGGTCAAATTTGGAGTATTGTGTGCAGTTCTGGGTCGTCTAACTACAGGAAGGATATCAGTAAGATTGATAGAGGGCAGAGAAGATTTTCTAGGACGTTGCCAGGTCTTCAGGAGTTGAGTTATAGGGAAAGATTAAACAGGTTAGGACTTTATTCCTTGTAGCGTCGAAGAATGAGGAGAGATTTGATCGAGGTTTACAAAATTCTGGGGAATAGACAGTAAATGAGAGTCGGCTCTTTCCACAGATTACGAGAGGACATGGCTTTAGGGTGAAAGGAGAAAGGAATTTGGGGAACATTAGGGGGAACTCAGAAAGTGGTGGGAGTGTGGAACGAACTGCCAACTGATAAGGTGAATGCCTGCTCACTCTTGAATAAATTGAATAGATTCACAGATGGGAGAGGTCTGGAGGGTTATGGACTCAGTGCAGGTCAATGGGACCAGCAGAATAATATTTTGGAACAGACTAGAAGGGCTGAACAGCCTGTTTTCTGTGCTGCAGTGTTCTATGGTTCTAACTGTAAGCAAATAATAAATGTAAACAAACTGCAATACAGAGAGAATAAAAGAAAAACTCAATAAAGTGCACAATTGAGAGACCTTAAATGAATCCCTGATTGAGTTTGTGGTTGAAGAGTCTGATGGTGGAGGGGGAGCAGCTGTTCCTGAACCTGGTGGTGCAGGGCTTGTGGCACCAATACCTCTTTCCTGATGGTAGCAGCGAGAAAAGAGTGTGTGCTGGGTGGTGCGAATTAGGACAGATTAAAGCAAATCTCGTGCCATATTACAACAAAGGAATCTTGAATCTGAAATGGGACAGGAGAACTGTTTAATGAGCAGAGGGATTGAGTGAGAGCAGCCACAAGTGTAAATGAAAGGACAGAGTGAAGAGTGACGTGGGCAGAGTTTGTGTTGTGTTCCCTGGTTGGGGTGTGAAGGGTTTGTACTTTCTCCCCATGACCTGCGTGAGTTTTTGCCAGGTGCTCCGGTTTCCTCCCACCCTCCGAAACATACAGCGTTGGCAGGTTAATTGGGTGTGATTGGAGTCAAGTGTGTCATGGGACACCAGACTGTAACGTTCATATTAATACATTACATTTCTCTATGCTTGGCACATGTCCTTTCTATTTTCCAAGCCTCTCTCAAATCACCCCCCAGCCTCTGTCATTCCAGGGCGAACAGTTCCTCTCGACCCAGCCTCTCTGTTGGCACAGCCCCAGTCCAGTCTAGAAATGATTTCCATTGACTGAAATGCAGCAGAAACTTCACAGCCTAAAGGGTCACAAAATCTCTCTGAAAATCAAAACAGAACTCCAGAAGCTGGTAACTGCATGCATTAAATCTTATGGTCTAACCCTATCAAAGATATTCCCCAACTTCTACCCATCTCACTCCCAGATAAAGCATCCATGAAAGAGATGACATGCCAGAAGCGCAGCCAGTTTCAGCTGCGGAAGAAAGGGACACTAAGCATAAGTGCGTAGGGCCAGATCTTACCCTTCCAGTGCTTCATGTGAACAACGGCCATCGCCAACTTGGATTGTGTCACCTTTGGCCCCATTTCTCGTCGTGGAAAATACCATAGTGGGGGCCCGAGCACGATGGATATGGTTAACGTCAACTCTGACGGCGACTGCGTGCAAACCATGGGGATAGCCATTTTGGAAGTTGACGACACACACATACAATAGCAACTGAGACAGACAACAAACTTACACTGGCATCCATCATTCCAGATCAGAGTAGTGTACAACAATAAGCAAAGTCCACCAGACACAAATGGAGCATGTATCTCTACTCTATTAATTAGACCTTGTTTTGGAACAATGCAGAATCCAGATCCGAATTTATTCTCATGAACATTTCACGCAATTTATTGTTCCACAGCAGTATCATAGGCGCAAATATTGCTATAAATTACATTTTCAAAAG
Organism: Narcine bancroftii; assembly: GCF_036971445.1. Classification (NCBI taxonomy): domain Eukaryota; kingdom Metazoa; phylum Chordata; class Chondrichthyes; order Torpediniformes; family Narcinidae; genus Narcine; species Narcine bancroftii. The sequence continues at coordinate 48,370,964 of NC_091479.1, read as the reverse complement.
AAGAGAATATGAGATCGTGTCTATGGTTCGTTGAACATTCGGAAATCTGATCACAAGGGACAGAAGCAGGTCACTAGGCCCATCCAGTCTGTTCCATGACTCTACACTCAGCTGAACACCTGATTTCCAGCCTTTTTCCCAGGTCCCTGATACCCTTACTAATGAGATACTTATCTATTTCCTATTTAAATTCTCCTCGTGATCTGGCCTCCACTGCCTTGTGCGGCTGTGAGTTCCACAGATCCACGACCCTCTGACGAAAGAAGTTCCTCCTCTATGAATAATTTCTAATTTTAAGACGATGACCCTTGTCCTCAATTCACCTATCAAGGAAAACATCTAATCTGCATTCTCTCTATTAAAATCTTTCAATATTCAAAAGATCTCTATGAGATTCACCTATACTGCAACATATACAACCCTTGTGGTGCCAAATGTTCCTCATACGCCAGCCCCTGCATTCCAGGAATCATCGTAGTAAATCTCTGCACCATCTCCAACAACATCACATCCTTTCTGAGAAAGAGTCTCATTAACACCTCTCTGTCTTCTGGTATTTGCTCCTCTCACCCCAGGAAAATGTTGCCGCCTGTCCACCCTACCAATGCCCTCATAATCTTGTAGGACTCTATTGTCACCACTTATCCTTCTTCACTCCAAAGGGAAAAGCCCTAGCTCTGTTAAGCTTGCCTCATTTTTCAGTTCAGGCAACCTCCTATAAATCTTCTCTGCACCCTAATAACCTGAATACGCCTGATATTGCCTGATCTTGGAAGCGAAGCAGGCTCAGGACTGGTCAGGACTTGGAGGGGAGACTGCCTAGGGACACCCGGTGCTGTAGGATTCTGAGGGGCGCTGGAGAAATGGGCAACACTCTGTCCGCCTTCCGGTAGAAAAAAGTTAAAGAATTTCATGTATTTTACATTCTAAATGTAGTGTTACATGATGATAGTGAAACATTTACATTTACCCTCTCCAAAGCTTCCAGTAATAAGGAAACCAGAACTGAACACAATATTCTAATTGTGGTCTAACCAGTTTTCTCGAGCTGTAACGTGACCTCTCAACTCTTGATCTCAATCTCCAACTAATGAAGGCCAGAATACCATAAGCCTTCTGAACGATCCTATCAACCTGCAAGGGCAACCTTGAGAGATCTGGAATTGAGGGAACCACTCAGAAGTGGATGAAGTTGCATCCTGTAAAAATATTTATCAGGAGTCGGCAAGGCAACCAGAAGGAACCAGAGGCTTTGAAATGATGCTGGCTCACAATACTGTTGGCCTCTTCATAGATGTTATCAGTTTATTGCCTTGTTACACAGAATAAAACACTTTGAATATGCCAGCCACTGAGGTGACAACTGACAGACCACTTCAACAGTCAACTCTCCCTCATGCAGCATCTCTGTTTTGAGTAGAAGGCTATTCTCACAAAAATAGACATCACAGTCGGCACTTTGTTGCCCTTAGAATGCCTGACACTGCTCCCAGCATGCACGGTGCTGCTCCCAGCATGCTCCAACCACGGGCAACCCCACGCCTGACAGCACTGGCAGAGCGAGGGTCACAAGGCCATGCCTCAAGGTTGCAGGTGGTCGTAGTTCACAAACCTTCTGCCTGACACCCCCTCCCCCCAACCCAAGCTTCAAGAACAGTGTTCATGAAACAGCTATCGGGCTATTGTGGACAGAGGAGAAGAAGCTGTCCTTGTGCTGTTGGCTGTTCATCAGGCTTCTGTACCTCCATCCCAATGGTAGCAGTGAGAAGTTGACACAGGCTGGGGTGGGGTCCTTGAGGATAGAGTCTGGTTTCTGCAGACACCGCCTCTTGTAGATGTCCTCGATGCAGTGGGGACTAATGCCCATGGTGGCACTGGCTGAGTTCACAACATTCTGTTGCCTTTTCTTGTCTTGTGTATTGGCAGCTCAGGTGATGCAACCGGTAGAAATTGACAAGTCTTTGGTGACATCTCAAATCTCCTCAGACTCCTCACTCTGTTGCTCAGGGAGAGTTAACTCTTGGGGAGGGGGTCACCTGTTTTTCTTTAATTTATATAATTAGACAAACAGAATTGTAACAGGCCACCAATTCGGTCCTACAAGTCCTTACACCCCATTGACCTACATCCCAGTATGTTTTTGAAGGGTACGTGTTCTTCAGAAGTCATGTGTTGTTCAGGGGTCACCCGTTGTTCCGTGGTCACCTGTTGGTCAGGGAGAGGTGATCTGTTCATCAGGGGTAACCTGTTATTCAGAGAGTGGTTGTCAGTTGGTCAGGTTGTCACCTGCTGGACAATGGTCACGAATTGGTTAGGGAGAGGTCATCTGTTGGTCAAGTGGTCATCTAGGTCAGGACAGGGCATGTGTTGGTCAAGGAGTAGTTAGTTACCTGTTGGTCAAGGGTTACCTGCTGGTCAGGAAGAGGTGACCTGCAGGTCAGGTGTCACCTTTTGGCCAGGGAGAGTTCTGTTTGGTGAAAAGTCACGTGTTAGTCAGGAAGGATTCATCTATTGATCAGGAAGGAATCACCTGTGGGTCAGGGGCCACCTGTGGGTTAGCAAGGTGTCTTCTGTGGATCAGGAGTCACCTGTTGGTTATGGGCCACCTGTCGGTCAGGGCAGGCTCAAAGGTGGATCCGGGGTCACCTGTTGGCAGGTCATAGTCACCTGTTGGTCAGGGGCCCCCTTTGGGTGAGGGAAAGGTTTTCGCTTGGATATGCAGTGGGTCACTTGGTCAAGGGTTATCTGTTGGTCAAGGGTCACATATTGGTCAGAGAGAAGTCACCTGTTGGTCAAAAGTCACAATGACCATTTTTGGAGGACCTTAATGATTGCTCTGTTCAATTCTTAGTGCATGCCTCAACCCCTCCAAACCAGATCCCCAGTACCTTCAGGCAGTGACTAAAAGGGATGGGGGACAGGTTGGGCCAGTTAACCCTGGCGACCAACGTGGACTCAAATGGCCTGCATATGGTGGTCACCTATTGGTCAGAGAGAGATCTCCTGTTGGGCATGTGACAGAATATATAGAAATATTTTTGGGAGAAAAATTGGGAAACATAGAGCAGGTTATGTACATACACACACACTTTAAAGCAGATCTTATTTGAAATACTGAAGAATTTATATCCACAGTGACTTTGCAGAAGTTGTGAAGAACACCACTGGAGATTTCACAAGTTGGTGTTAACTGAATTGACGTTAAGGTTGAATAGACTATTGTCTTTAAAGCAACAGCAAGAGACATACTGTCTCTTGATTCCTTTTGGCAAGGCCTTTGAAGAGTGCACAAAAATCATTAAAGGGTTCTTGCTTACCTAAAAACAACAGATGAACCAGGAGACTGACTTTGATGGTTTGCTGGAGAAGGTCAGTTGTTTTTATACATGAGAGAGGGACCACATATTGACCAAGGGTTACCAATGGGTCAAGTGTCAACTTTTGGTCAGTGGTCAGATGTTAATGAGGGAGAAATGAACTGTTGGTCAGGGAGAAGTCTTCTGTTTTTTAAGGGTCACCTGTTGGTCTGAGATCTGCTGTTGTTCAAGGTCAGCTTTTGGTCAGGGGTCATCTTGTTCAGGAATCAACTGTTAGTCAGGTGTCACCTGTTAGCCTGGAGTGATCCATTAGTCAGAGAGAGTCACTTGTTGATTAGGAAGGAGTCTACATTGGTCAGGAAGGAGTCTACATGTTAGTCAGGGAGACATCACCTGTTGGTCAGGGTCATATGTTGGTCAAGCAGTGGTCACTTGTTGGTCAAGTCACCTGTTAGTCAGGGGGTCATTTGTTGGTCAGGAAGGTGTTACCTGTGGTCGAGGGGTCACCTGTGGGTCAGGGAGAGGTCTTCGTTTTGTCAGGAGGTCATCTATTAGTCATGGGTCACCTGTAGGTCAGGGAGATGTCTCCTGCTGTTCAGAGGTCACCTGTTGGTCAGATGTCACCTGTAGGTTAGGGACAGGTCATTTTTGATCAAAGAGTGGTCACCTATTGGACAGGGGTCACACGTAGGTCAGGGTCGATTCACCTGTTGGTCCCAGAGAGATCACCTGTTGGTCAGGGAGTAATTAACCTCATTTTGATGTGACTGTGAGGATATAGAACTGTAGATTCCATCCATCATCTGTCCCACCCCCTCTCTCCCCATCTACCATCATCCATTATAGGATGTGGAAGCTGTGGAGAGGGTGCAGAACAGAGTTCCCAGGAATTTGCCTGGATAGGAAAGTAAGTCTTAACCAGAGCTGAGACTTTTCTCTTTGGAGTGAAGATGGACGAAAGGAGACTTAATAGAGGTCTACAAGATTCTGAGAGGCAGAGCTAGGATGAATAATATTCCTCTCGCCCTTTCTACCCCAAGATACCAACTGGGCAGCCCCCACATATGCTGATGTCCTCAGCCACGAGGTTTGGCCACTGATTCCACTATCAGCTCTCTACAGTGTCTATCTCTTGTCTCTTGGGATCAGATATCACTGGCAAACTGTGTTGAGAAATGGCAGCGTTGTCACTTGTACAAATCCAGCGTGTTCAGCCAGTGGAGACACAGTGCTCTCCCACATGGTACTGCTGCCTAGTCCTGCTGCCAACTCCTCCGAGCTGTCTTTAAACAGTTTGTTAAAGGATGGCAGAATATAGTTTTCATGGGAAGACTCTTGGCAGGGTAGAGGATGAGAGGGATCTTGACGTCCGAGTCCATAGGAGACTCAAGCAGCTGTGCAGGTTGATTTCGTGATTAAGAAGCTGATCAGTGTATTGGCCTTGATTAAACGTGGAATTGGATTTAGGAGCCACGATGTAATGTTGCAGTGATATGGGGACATGGTCAGACCCCAGTTGGAGTAGAGTGCTCAATTCTGGTCACCTCACTACTGGAAGGATGTGGAAACCATAGAAAGGGTGCAGAGGAGATTTCCAAGGATGTTCCCTGATTTGGGGAGCATGGCTAATGAAAGCAGGTGAGTCAATTCGGGCTTTTCACCTTGGACTGACAGAGGATGAGAGGACCTGATGGAGGTGTTTAAGATGATGAGAGGCATTGATGATGTGAATAGTGAGAAGGTTTTTCCCAAGATGGGAATTATCGCAACAAGAGGACACGGGTTAGGAAATCTACTTACTGATCTGAGGTCGTCCAAAAGGTAACGCTGACACTAAAAAGAAGCTAAGGAATCATTCTGGACAGATTTCAATTCCAAATCTACCCAGAATGGACGATCAAATTTATCCAAGTCATAAACCCAAAAAATCATACAGCGAATATTAAGTGCCCAATAGCAAAATCTCAAATTCCGTAAGGCTAGACCTCCCTCCTTCTTAGGTTTCTGGAAGTGAAGCTGATTCAGTCTGATGCCCTCACCATTCCAAATATAAGGGTGTGGTAAACCGGTGTCGTGCTGTGATTGGGTGCTGCTGACAGGAAATGCCTCCCGAGACTGATCCTACCCATAATTCTTTGTTTGCCTTGATCAGTCAATGAGGTTGACGGCTGTTCCAGTCTATAGTTAATAAAAGTCGATCAGTTTGATTAGTCATCAAAGATTAATTCTTCAAATCAATATCATCAAATTAAGATTTCGGAATAAAAATTGGGACAGCTGAAATAGGTATATGACAAAGTAATGTTATCATTTTAACAGCATTAATACAGCCAACCAAAGAAAAAGTCAACAGGGCCCATCGAGTAAAAGATTGCTTCACAAAAGCGAATAAAGGAGCAAATTTTAATTTAAACGAATCTTTAAATTTCCTGGTGATTTTAACACCTAAGTATGTACAATACTCTTTAACAATCTTAAATGGTATATTGTCATAAATAGGATCATGTGAATTGATTGGAAATAATTCATTTTGATGAAAATGTAGTTTATATCCAGAAAACCCTCCCAAAATGTGATAGTAAAGCAAGCATCGCAGGGATAGAACGAGCAGGATCTCAAATAGAGACGAGAAGATCATCTGCATCGAGAGAGGCGATGTCCTTCATCTCTTCCTTGAATCTCATTTGAATTACAGAGTGCAATTGCAAGGGGTTCTAACACCAGATTAAAAAGTGAAGTGTGAGGGGACGGCCTTGTCTAGTACATCAAAACAATGTGAGTGGCGAAGATTTGAGATCATTCGTAATAACTACTGCAGTTGGTTTCAAATAAAGTAACTTAATCCAGGAATTCAGTCCAAAACCAAAATTGAACCTTTCCAAAATTTCAAACAAGTATCTCCATTCAACTCTATCAAAAGTAAGGTGGACGAGCTGAAGGTGGGATAGACACTTGGCAGGATGATGTGGTGGATATTAGTGAGATGTGTTTGCATGAGGGATGTGATTGGCAGTTATATATTCCAGGATTTTTCTGCTTTAGACGTGAGAGAATTGGAGGGGTAAGTGGGGGGGGGGGGGGGTGGGGGGGAGGGTTATGCGGGTGTGTGGCATTACTTGTCAGGGAAAATATTACAGCAGTGGTGAGGCGTGATATATTGAAGGGCTCATCGAGGGAGGCAGTGTGGGTGGAATGAAAACATAGAAAAAGTGAGGTTACAATTATAGGGGTGTATTATAGACCACCTAGTGGAGAGTGAGAACTAGAGGAGCAAATGTGGAAGGAAATAGCTGAGGTGTGCAATAAGCACAGAGTTGTGTTAGTTGGGGATTTTAATTTTCCTAATATAGATTGGGAGACGCCGTCAGTGAAAGTCCTGGGTGGCTTAGAATTTGTCAAATGTGGGCAGGATAGCTTGATGCAGCAATATGTTAAGGTATCCACGAGAGAGGGGGGAGTGTTGGACCTACTGTTGGGGAGCACTTCGGATCCAGTGATCATGGTACCATTAGTTTCTGCATAATTATGGAAAGGGATAGGTCTGGTCCGATGATGAAGGTCTTTGAGTGGGGGAAAGCCAGATTGATGAAATGAGAAGGGATTTGCAGGGTGTGGTTTGGGCTGATTTGTCTTTTTTTGGGAAGGAGGTGGAGAATTGGAGGACATTTAAAAGTGAGATTTTGAAGGTTTAGAATCTTTATGTTCCTGTCAGGATAGAAGACAGGGCCAGATGTTCACGAGAGCCGTGGTTTTCAAGAGAGATTAGGAAGTTGGTTCAAGACAAGAAGGAGGCTTACATTAAATACGGGAAGCAAGGGATAGACGAGATGCTTGAAAGATACAGAGATTGTAGAAAGAAGCTTAAGAAGGAAATTAAGAAAGCGAAAAGAAGGTACAAGGTGGGAAAAGCAAATAGAGTGAAAGTAAATCCGAAGGGTTTATGCTATGTGAATAGCAAAAGGAGAGTGAAGGATAGAATTGGTCCACTGGAGAATCGGAGCATGTAAGGAGCCAAATGAGATTAGAGAGATATTGAATGAGTTCTTCTCATCAGTAATCACTAGGGAAAGGGCTATGGAATTGTGTAGGATAAGTGAGGCAAAAGGGGTAGTTATGGAAAACATAGGGATCAGCAAAGAGGGGGTGTTCGAACTTCTGAGGTATATAAAGCTGGATAGGTCTCCAGATCCCGATGGAATTTTCACCAGAACCTTAAGGGAAGTCAGGGAGCAAATAGCAAAGGCTCTGACAGTGATTTTTCCACAGTCACTGGAGGAGGGTGTGGTGCCGTGGGATTGGCGTGTTGCAAATGTGGTTCCTCTGTTTAAAAAGGGCTTAAGGTGTAGGCCCAGCAATTATTGGCCAGTAATTTTGACATCGGTGGTGGGTAAACTAATGGAAAGTATTTTTAGGGATAATATGTATAAGTATCGAGAGGGGCAGGGATTGATCAGCGCCATCCAACATGGGTTTGTGATGGGAAGTCATGTTTGACAAATCTTGTTGAATTTTTTGAGGAAGTGAATAGAAAAGTTGATGAAGGTAGAGCAGTAGACGTGGTCTGTTTAGATTTCAGTAAGGCTTTCGATAAGGTTCCACATGGTGAGGTAGGTTCAGTCACTAGGGATAGATGTTGAGGTAGTCAGATGGGCACCAGAGAGTCATGGTGGACAACTGTCTGTGAGGATGGAAGTCAGTGACCAGCGGTGTGCCTCAGGGATCGGTTTTGGGTCCTTTATTGTTCATCATTTACATGAATGATTTGGATGATGGCGTGGTAAATTGGGTAGTAAATATGTGGATGATACAAAAGTGGGGGTGTTGTGGATAGTGAGGAGGGTTTTTGTGGACTGCAGAAGGATATGGACGGCTTAGAAGAGTGGGCTGAATGGTGGCAGATGGAGTTTAATGTAGAGAAGAGAGATGTACTTCATTTTGGGAAAAATACACAAAATGAAGTGAAGGGGAGGGGGTGATGATGAATGCAGAAGAACCAAGAGATCTTGGAATAACGGTTCAGCGTTCTTTGAGGGTGGCGACTCATGTAGATAGGCTGGTGAAGAAGGCTTTTGGTATGGTGGCCTTATAAATCGTAGCATAGAATATAGGAGGTGGGAGGAAATGTTGAGGCCAGGTTTGGAATATTGTGTGCAGTTCTTGTCTCCAAATTATAGGAAGGATATCAATAAGGTAGAGAGGGTGCAGAGAAGATTTACTAAAATGTTTCCTGGATTGCAGTATGTAGAATACGGAGAAAGTTTGAGTAGACTGGGTCTTTATTCATTGGAATGCAGAAGGTTGAGAGGCGATTTGATAGAGGTATATAAATTTATGAAGGAAATAGATAGAGTAGATGTGTATAGTCTCTTTTTTTTTTAATTTTTTTAAATTTTTCACACCATAAACCACATTGACCAAGATACATACATTTTCCTTTTCAAATATATACAGTACCATTTTCTCCCCCCCTCCCTCCTCCCATCCCTCCCTCCCTACCTCCACCCCCATCCATTTAAAGTACAAAATCTAAGATACATTAAACCATTCAAACAATGTTGTCATTCAATAAAAATAAACAAGAAATTCCACTGAGTCAATTCTTTTCATTTCCTTCTCCTTTCGTTACTTTAGGTAGTGAATGTCCCCAGTAGGTTTTCTCTATTGTGTTTCATGTAAGGCTCCCATATTTGTTCAAATATTTCAATATTATTTCTTAAACTATATGTTATTTTTTCTAATGGAATACATTTATTCATTTCTATATACCATTGTTTTTTTTTGAAATTATCTTCCAATTTCCAGGTTGACATAATACATTTTTTTGCTACGGCTAGAGCTATCATAACAAATCTTTTTTATGCACCATCCAAATCAATTCCAAATTCTTTGTTCTTTATGTTACTTAGGAGGAAGATCTCTGGATTTTTTGGTATATTGTTTTCTGTAATTTTATTTACTATATGGTTAAGATCTTCCCAAAATATTTCTACTTTCTCACATGCCCAGATTGCATGAATTGTTGTTCCCATTTCTCATTTACATCGAAAACATCTGTCAGATACTGTTGGGTCCCATTTATTTAACTTTTGAGGTGTAATGTATAGCCTGTGTATCCAGTTATATTGTATCATACGTAACCTCGTATTTATTGTATTTCTCATCGTTCCAGAACATAACTTCTCCCATGTTTCCTTTTTTATTTTTATATATAAACCTTGTTCCCATTTTTGTTTAGTTTTACCATTTGTTTCCTCATTCTACTTTTCTTGCAGTTTAATATACATATTTGTTATAAATCTTTTGATTATCATTGTATCTGTAATCACATATTCAAAGTTACTTCCCTCTGGTAACCTCAGACTGCTTCCTAATTTGTCCTTCAAGTAGGATCTCAATTGGTAATATGCCAGCACTGTATCTTGAGTTATATTGTATTTATCTTTCATTTGTTCAAAGGATAATAATCTATTTCCTGAAAAACAATTTTCTATTCTTTTGATCCCTTTTTTCTCCCATTCTCTAAAGGAAAGGTTATGTATTGTAAAAGGGAGTAACTTATTTTGCATCAATATTAGTTTTGGTAATTGGTAATTTGTTTTATTTCTTTCTACATGAATCTTCTTCCAAATATTGAGCAGATGATGTAATACTGGAGAACTCCTACATTGTACCAATTTTTCATCCCATTTATATATGTTCAGGTATCTTCTCCCCTATTTTATCTAGTTCTAATCTAGTCCAATCTGGCTTTTCCCTTGTTTGATAAAAATCTGATAGCTATCTTAATTGTGCGGCTCTATAATAATATTTAAAGTTTGGCAGTTGTAAGCCTTCTTGTTTATACCATTCTGTTAATTTATCTAGTGCTATCCTCGGTTTCCCACCTTTCCATAAAAATTTCCTTATTATGTTCTTTAACTCCTTGAAGAATTTCTCTGTCAAGTGTATTGGCAATGCCTGAAATAGGTATAATATCCTTGGGAAAATGTTCATTTTAATACAGTTTATCCTTCCTCTTAGTGTTAATGGTAAATCTTTCCAATGCTCTAAATCGTCCTGTAATTTTTTCATTAGTGGATAATAATTGAGTTTATATAGATGGCTGAGAATTTTATTTATTTGTATACCTAGGTATCATATTGCTTGCATTTGCCATCCGAATGGTGATTCCTTCTTAAATTTTGAGAAATCCGCATTATTCATTGGCATTGCTTCACTTTTATTTACGTTAATTTTGTAACCTGACACTTCTCCATATTCCTTCAATTTCTTATATAATTCTTTTATTGATAATTCTGGTTCTGTTAAGTATACTATAACATCATCTGCAAATAAACTGATTTTATATTCCTTGTCTTTTATTTTTATCCCTTTTATTTTATTTTCTGTTCTTATCAATTCTGCTAGTGGTTCTATAGCTAACGCGAACAATAAGGGTGTTTGTGGGCATCCCTGCCGTGTTGACCTGCTTAAGTTAAATTGCTTTGATATATATCCATTTACTGTCACTTTCGCCAATGGCCCCTTATATAATGCTTTAATCCAATTAATATACTTCTCTGGTAAACTGAATTTTTGCAATACTTTAAGTAAATCATTCCATTCTACTCTGTCAAAGGCCTTCTCTGCGTCTAAAGCAACTGCTACTGTTGGCGCTTTATTCCCTTCTACTGCATGAATTAAGTTAATAAATTTACAAATATTGTCTGTTGTGCGTCTTTTTTTAATAAATCCAGTTTGGTCTAGATTTACCATTTTAGGTACATACTCTGCCAATCTGTTTCCTAATAGTTTAGCTATTATCTTATAATCTGTGTTAAGTAATGATATTGGTCTATATGATGCTGGTGCGAGTGGATCTTTCCCTATCTTTGGTATTACTGTAATTATTGCTGTTTTGCATGAATCTGGTAAGCTTTGTGTTTTGTCAGTCTGGTTGATTACTTCCAGGAGGGGAGGAATTAATAAATCTTTAAATGTTTTATAGAATTCTATTGGGAATCCATCCTCTCCTGGTGTTTTATTATTTGGTAATTTTTTTATTATCTCTTGTATTTCTACTATTTCAAATGGTTCTGTTAATTTATTTTGTTCCTCTATTTGTAATTTTGGTAGTTCAATTTTAGTTAAAAATTCATCTGTTTTCCCTTCTTTCCCTTCCTTTTCAGTTTGGTATAATTGTTCATAGAATTCTCTAAAGTTTTCCTTGATCTCCGTTGGATTATATGTGATTTGTTTGTCTTTTTTCCTTGATGCCAATACCATTTTCTTAGGTTGTTCTGTCTTAAGCTGCCATGCTAGAATTTTGTGCGTTTTTTCCCCTAGTTCATAATATTTCTGTTTTGTCTTCATTATGTTCTTCTCCACCTTATACATTTGTAGTGTTTCATATTTTATTTTTTTTATCTGCCACTTATCTTCTTTTAGTTGTATCTTCCTTCATTGCTAATTCTTTTTCTATATTTACTATTTCCCTTTCCAACTGCTCTGTTTACTGATTATAGTCCTTCTTCATCTTGGTTACATAACTTATTATTTGCCTTCTGATGAATGCTTTCATTGCGTCCCATAGTATAAACTTATCTTTCACCGATTTCGCATTTATTTCAAAATACATTTTAATTTGTCTTTCAATGAATTCTCTAAAATCCTGCCTTTTAAGTAGCATGGAGTTTAATCTCCATCTGTACATTCTTGGAGGGATGTCCTCTAACTCTATTGTCAATATCAAGGGTGAATGGTCCGATAATATTCTAGCTTTATATTCTGTTTTTCTTACTCTATCTTGCATACGAGCTGATAACAAAAATAGGTCTATTCTTGAGTATGTTTTATGTCTAGCCGAGTAACATGAATATTCCTTTTCATTTGGGTGTTGTTTCCTCCATATATCCAAAAGTTGCATTTCTTGCATCGATTTAATTATAAATTTGGTTACTTTGTTCTTTCTGTTAATTTTTTTCCCAGTTTTGTCCATGTTTGAATCCAAATTCAGGTTGAAATCCCCTCCTATTAATATGTTCCCTTGCGTATCTGCTATCTTCAAAAAAATATCTTGCATAAACTTTTGATCTTCTTCGTTAGGTGAATATACATTGAGTAGATTCCAAAACTCCAAATATATCTGACATTTTATCATTACATATCTCCCTGCTGGATCTATTATTTCCTCTTCTATTTTAATTGGCACATTTTTACTAATTAATATAGCTACTCCTCTTGCGTTTGAATTATATGACGCTGCTGTTACATGTCCTACCCAATCTCTCTTTAATTTCTTGTGCTCCAATTCAGTTAAATGTGTTTCTTGCAGAAATGCAATATCAATTTTTTCTTTTTTCAGTAAATTTAGCAGTTTCTTCCTTTTAATTTGGTTATGTATTCCGTTAATATTTAAAGTCATATAGTTCAGCGTTGCCATTTTATACTTTGTTTATCTTCCCTTTCCGTTTCTCCATCATCACCTTTCCTTCTTATCCATTTCTGCTTTCTTGTTTTGAACACTTTATAAGACAACATTTCTAAAACATCAAACATTTTCATTATTCTCCTATTTAAAACTTCTTTAACCCCATTCTCCCCTCCCCCTCCTGAGTTGTCCTTTATCCCTTGTCGGACAACCACATCTCCCCTCTCATTTGGATTTGCGAATTCACTCGCAAACGTCAGCTGATTTTGCAGTGACCCGTAACTCCTCCCCACCCAGCCCCCCCCAGAAAAGATTTCAATTTTCATATGTAACAAAGGTCACTCTTTTAATTCCCTCCTTATTCCCTCTATTCCATTTCCCTCCCTTATTAATTCTTGTCTATACTCTATATATTTTCTTCTAAATACGGATACATTCATGTATGCACACTATATATATATACACACATATACCCCTTTACACACATACATATAGATCGTGGTCATTTTTACTCTTATTACATGTCTTCATCTCTCTGCTTGTTTTGTAGTTGTTCTGCAAATTTCCTTGCTTCCTCTGGATCCGAGAATAGTCTGTTTTGTTGCCCTGGAATAACTATTTTCAGTACCGCTGGGTACTTTAACATAAATTTATATCCTTTTTTCCATAAGATCGTTTTTGCTGTATTGAACTCCTTCCTCTTCTTCAGGAGTTCAAAACTTATGTCTGGATAGAAAAAAAAAATTTGACCTTTATATTCCAGTGGCTTTTTGTCTTCTGTTACTTTCTTCATTGCTTTCTCCAATATATTTTCTCTTGTTGTATATCTTAAGAATTTTACTAAAATGGATCTTGGTTTTTGCTGCGGTTGTGGTTTCGGGGCTAATGTTCTATGTGCCCTCTCTATTTCCATTTCTTCCTGTAATTCTGGTCGTCCTAGGACCCTGGGGATCCAATCTTTTATAAATTCTCTCATATTCTTGCCTTCTTCATCTTCCTTAAGGCCCACTATCTTTATATTATTTCTCTATTATAGTTTTCTATCATATCTATCTTCTGAGCTAACAGCTCCTGTGCTTCTTTAGCTTTTTTATTAGATTCTTCTAATTTCTCTTTTAAGTCTTTTACTTCCATGTCTACAAATGTTTCACATTTTTCCATATTTTCCACTCTTTTTGCCAATTCTGATATGGCCACTTCCATTTTATTCATTCTTTCTTCTGCGTTTTTATTCTTCTTTTTATCTCATCAAATTCTTGTAATTGCCATTCTTTCACTGATTCCATATATTCTTTAAAATAAGATTCATCCATTGTCCTGCTTTTCTCTTCTTCTTCCACTTCTTCCTGTTCTTCTTCTTCTTCTTCCTCTGGGTTGACCATCTGTTGTTTCCTTGTTTTCTTTTTACACTCTTCTTCCTTGTTGTCGTTATTGTCCGTGTTCTGCACCTGCTGCTGTGTTGCAGGTGTCTCTCTCAGCTGTGGAGATCGACTCCGCAGCTGGTCCCCCCTCTCGTCAGTGTGTTTCTTTTCATGCGCATTGCGCATGCGTGACTCCTCGCGCATGCGGGGTTGCGCACTTTTACTCGGCTCTGCAAGCCATTTTTGTAGTCCCGAGCACGGGACCTCCACTGACCTGAGGGAGAGGGTCTCTCTCTCTGCGGCGGGCTTCTTCGGACAGGTAAGGCCTTCACCTTCTTCTTCCGACATTCTTTCTTCCTCTTTTCTTCCCGTTGTTTTCGACTTTTCTCTCTTCGCTGCCATTTTCTTCTCACCTTTATTTTTACTTTATTGTAAATTTTAATCTTGTACCTTTGTGTTTTGTGTGTTTTTTTTTTAACTTTTCCGGAGAGGGCTGGAATTCCCTGACCGGCCACTACTCCATCACGTGACTCCTCCACCATTTAAGGTTGTTAAATAGCATTTTATTTATTTAGGTGTTAAAATCACCAGAAATTTTAAAGATTTGGTTAAATTAAATTTTGCTCCTTTATTTGTTTTTGTGAAGCAATCTTTTACTCGATGGGCCCTGTTGACTGTCTTTGGTTGGCCGTATTAATGCTGTTAAAATGATAACATTACTTTGTCATATACCTATTTCAGATAGCCTCTTCTCCTTGAGGGTAAGAGAGATTGGAACGAGGGGTCATAAGTTAAGGGTTAGATGGCAAAATGTTAGAAGTAACACAAGAAGAAGCTTCTTCACTCAGAGAGTGGTGGCTGAGTGGGATGACCTTTCGGAAGAGGTCGTTACAGTAGGGTCAATTTTGTCATTTAACAGGAGGTTGTCATTTAACAGGAGTCAGCCTGAAGAAAACTGAGGTCCTCCATCAGCCAGCTCCCCACCATGACTACCAGCCCCCCCACATCTCCATCGGGCACACA
The DNA here is from genome assembly GCF_036971445.1 of Narcine bancroftii. Classification (NCBI taxonomy): domain Eukaryota; kingdom Metazoa; phylum Chordata; class Chondrichthyes; order Torpediniformes; family Narcinidae; genus Narcine; species Narcine bancroftii. Next base: position 48,355,854 of record NC_091479.1, on the reverse strand, counting down.
AAACTCAAAACGGTCAACCAGTTTACCTATCTCGGCTGCACCATTTCATCAGATGCAAGGATCGACAATGAGATAGACAACAGACTCGCCAAGGCAAATATCGCCTTTGGAAGACTACACAAAAGAGTCTGGAAAAACAACCAACTGAAAAACCTCACAAAGATAAGCGTATACAGAGCCGTTGTCATACCCACACTCCTGTTCGGCTCCGAATCATGGGTCCTCTACCGGCACCACCTACGGCTCCTAGAACGCTTCCACCAGCGTTGTCTCCGCTCCATCCTCAACATCCATTGGAGCGCTTACACCCCAAACGTCGAAGTACTCGAGATGGCAGAGGTCGACAGCATCGAGTCCACGCTGCTGAAGATCCAGCTGCGCTGGATGGGTCACGTCTCCAGAATGGAGGACCATCGCCTTCCCAAGATCGTATTATATGGCGAGCTCTCCACTGGCCACCGTGACAGAGGTGCACCAAAGAAAAGGTACAAGGACTGCCTAAAGAAATCTCTTGGTGCCTGCCACATTGACCACCGCCAGTGGGCTGATAACGCCTCAAACCGTGCACCTTGGCGCCTCACAGTTTGGCGGGCAGCAACCTCCTTTGAAGAAGACTGCAGAGCCCACCTCACTGACAAAAGGCAAAGGAGGAAAAGCCCAACACCCAACCCCAACCAACCAATTTTCCCTTGCAACCGCTGCAATCGTGTCTGCCTGTCCCGCATCGGACTTGTCAGCCACAAACGAGCCTGCAGCTGACGTGGACTTTTTACCCCCTCCATAAATCTTCGTCCGCGAAGCCAAGCCAAAGGATGAGTACATGGATATGAGGGTTTTTGGCAGTGAGCAGGTAGGTGGAACTAGTGGAGTTCACTTAAATCAGTGCGGCCTAGAATGGCCCATGTGGCCTGTTTTCATCCTGTAATTGTTATATGGTCATAAAAGGCTGAGGAACAGTTCCTTCCCACAGGTGGTGAGAATGGTGAATGACCAAAGGATCTGCTCACACTAACATCCAAGGCTCTAATTTGGACAAAATAGTATTTCCTTCAGAGAAAAATACTTCTGCATATGTATTGTTTGTTTTTATGTGTGATATGTCTGGTTTTGTGTCGGAATGTTTGCACCGAGGACCAGAGAATGCCGTTTCGTCGGCTTGTGCTCGTACAGTCAGATGCCAAAAAACTGGACTTGACTTAATCCTGGCGAACTACGGCATGGAACAGGTCCTTCCATCTAATATGTTCCCCTCGACCAACTTAGGATTAAGGGCTTGTCCCATTTCCTGCATTTGGCCCAGATTCTTCCAAGCTCTTCCCATCCATATATCTGTCTAAATATCTATTAAAATCATAATTGTACTTGCCCCCACAATTTCCTCTAGCAGCTTGTTCCAGATATGGATCGCCCTCTCAGTAACAAATTGTTCCTCAGGCACTGCAAATGTTCATTCCCATCTTAAAGCCATGCCTCAGTGACCAACACTGATTCCTGTGGCACAGCATTGGCCACATCTCTCCCAACCACCCTGTCTCCCACCATGTCATTAAAGGTTCGAATGCAACCTCCCTCCATTTGGACCTCTTTACCACATCACTGACATGAATTATGAACAGTTGGGATGATACCAGCTGCCCTTCACCAGTTTGCAAAAGACTGGTGAACAGCCATACTGTCCATATTCTGTCCATGAACTAACCCACACTCCATGTCAGTATATAGTCCTCAATCACAATCACCCATTCTCCTATTTTGTTTCATCGTCTCTCGTGAAGCACCTTTCCAAATGCCTTAAAATGGATCAACACCCAATCTGGCTCCCACTCATCTAATCTGACAATGACATCCTCAAAAGGACTGGATAGCTGAATCCAACACCATTTCCATCGCCTCTGTCTCATCCCACCATCACGTTAGATGGCCTGCTATCACTTCCTGAATGATTCATTCCAGACATTCCCCACTTTTCTCTTGCCTCGCTGACCATCTTGTTACTCTGTACCAAGAACAACGGCTGATCACCCATCTCCTGGCTCCTCACCACAGAACCTCTCGAAGGAAGAGAGGAGACTTAATAGAAGTACATAAGATGACGATGGGCTTAGATAGGATGGAGAACCAACACCTCTTCCCTGGGGCAGCAACAGCAAAAATCAGAGGGCACCTGTTGAAGGCAAGTGGAGGTAAGTTAAGTGGAGATGAGAAAGGCCAGATGTTATTTTCCACAGAGTGTGGTGGGTGCCTGGAATGCATTGCCAAGGGTGGTCCTTTGTCTATAGGACCGTGGTCAGACTCCAGTTGGAGTACTGTGCTCAATTCTGGTCACCTCACTACTGGAAGGATGTGGTGCAGAGTAGGTTTACAAGGATGTTGCCTGGTTTAGGGAACGTGCCTTGTGAAAGCAGGTGAGTGAACTCAGCCTTTTCTCCTTGGACTGACGGAGGATGAGAGGCGCCTGATAGAGGTGTTTAAGATAATGAGAGGCATTGATTGTTGGATAGTCAGAGGCTTTATCTCTGGATTGAAGTGGTTGCAACAATAGGACACGGGTTTGGAAATCTACTTACTGATCTGAGGTCATCTAAAAGGTCATGCTGACCCTACAAAGAAGTGAAGGAATCATTCTAGACAGATTTCAATTCCAAATCTACCCAGTGTGGACGATCAAATTTATCCAAGTAATAAATCCAAAAAAAATCAGACAAGAAATATTAAGTGCCCAATAGTAAAATCAGACCACCATCCTTCTTAGGTTTCTGGAAGTGAAGCCCAATCTGATGCCTTCACCATTCCAAATATAATGGTGTGGTAAACCGATGTCGTGCTGTGATTGGGTGCTGCTGACATGGAAATGCCTCCCAAGACCGATCCTACCCATAATTCTTTGTTTGCTCCCCAATCCACTCTGTCTCGATCAGTCAATGAGGGTGACGGCTGTTCCAGTCTATAGTTAATAAAAGCCCATCAGTTTCACTTCAGTCTTATGTGATTATTGATGGTGCATCAAAGATTAAATCTTCAAATCAATATCATCAAATTAAGATTTCGCAATTAAAATTTGGACAGCTTGAAATAGATTTCAAACTTTAAATAATGTTATCATTTTAACAGCATTAATACGGCCAACCAAAGACAAAGTCTACAGGGCCCATCTAGTAAAAGATTGCTTCACAAAAACAAATAAAGGAGCAAAATTTAATTTAACCAAATCTTTAAAATTCCTGGTGATTTTAACACCTAAATAAATAAAATGCTCTTTAACAATCTTAAATGGTGGAGGAGTCACGTGATGGAGGAGTGGCCGGTCAGGGAATTCCAGCCCTCTCTGGAAAAGTTGAAAAAAAAACACACAAAACACAAAGGTACAAGAATAAAAATTAAAACAAAGTAAAAGTAAAGGTGAGAAGAAAATGGCAGCGAAGAGAGAAAAGTCGAAAGCAACGGGAAGAAGAGAAGAAGAAAGAACGTCGGAAGAAGAAGGTGAAGGCCTTACCTGTCCGAGGAGACCTGCCGCGGAGAGAGAAGCCCGCTCCCTAAGGTCGGTGGAAGTCCCAAGCTCAGGACTACAAAAATGTCTCGCGGAGCCGAGTAAAAGTGCGCAACCGCGTATGCGCATGAAAAAAAACACACTGACGGGAGGGGGGAACAGCTGAGGAGTCGATGTCCACAGCTGAGAGTGACAGCTGCAACACAGCAACAGGAAGAGAACACAGAAAACAACGAGAACAAGAAAGAAGTGGGTAAAAAGAAAACAAGGAAACAACAGATGGCCAACCCAGAGGAAGAAGAAGAAGAAGAACATAGAGAAATGGAAGAAGAAGGGAAAGGCAGGACAATGGATACATTTTTATTAAAGAATATATGGAATCAGTAAAAGAATGGCAATTACAAGAATTTAATGAAATAAAAAGAAGAATTAAGAGTGCAGAAGAAAAAATGAATAAAATAGAAATGGTCATATCAGAGATAGGAAAAAGAGTGGATAATGTGGAAGAACGAGAAATAATCGTAGAAATGGAAGTAGAGGACTTAAAAGATAAATTAGAAGAATCTAATAAAAAAGTTAGAGTCACATGAGCTGTTAGTTCAGAAGATAGATATAATGGAAAACTAAAATAGAAGAAATAATATAAAGATAGTGGGCCTTAAGGAAGATGAAGAAGGCAAGAATATGAGAGAATTTATAAAAGATTGGATCCCCAGGGTCCTAGGAAGACCAGAATTACAGGAAGAAATGGAAATAGAGAGGGCACATAGAACACTAGCCCCGAAACCACAACCGCAGCAAAAACCAAGATCCATTTTAGTAAAATTCTTAAGATATACAACAAGAGAAAATATATTGGAGAAAGCAATGAAGAAAATAAGAGAAGACAAAAAGCCACTGGAATACAAAGGTCAAAATTTTTTTTTCTATCCAGACATAAGTTTTGAACTCCTGAAGAAGAGGAAGGAATTCAATACAGCAAAAACGATCCTATGGAAAAAAGGATATAAATTTATATTAAAGTACCCAGCGGTACTTAAAATAGTTATTCCAGGGCAACAAAACAGACTATTCTTGGATCCGGAGGAAGCACGAAAATTTGCAGAACAACTACAAAACAAGCAGAGAGATGAAGACATGTAATAAGAGTAAAAATGACCACGAACTATATGTATGTGTGTATATGGGTAATATATATATATATAGATGTGTATGTATATATGTGTGTCCATGAGTGTATCCGTATTTAGAGGAAAATATATAGAGTATAGATAAGAATTAATAAGGGAATGAAAGGGAACAGAGGTAATAAGAAGGGAATTAAAAGAGTGACCTTTGTTATATATGAAAATTGAAAACTTTTCCGGGGGGGCTGGGTGGGGAGGAGTTACAGTCATTGCGAAATCAGTTGATGCTTGCGAATGAATTCGCAAATCCAAATGGAGAGGGGAGATGTGGTTGCCCGAAAAGGGATAAAGGGCAACTCAGGAAGGGGAGGTGATAGAGGGGTTAAAGAAATTTTAGATAAGGGAAATGTTTGATGTTTTAGAAATGTTGTCTTATAAAGTGTTCAAAACAAGAAAGCAGAAATGGATAAGAAGGAAAGGTGATGATGAAGAAACGGAAAGGGAAGATAAACAAAGTATGAAATGGCTACGTTGAACTATATGACTTTAAATATTAACGGAATACATTACCAAATCAAAAGGAAGAAACTGCTAAATTTACTGAAAAAAGAAAAAATTGATATAGCATTCGTGCAAGAAACACATTTAACTGAAATGGAGCATAAGAAATTAATGAGAGATTGGGTAGGACATGTAACATCAGCGTCATATAATTCAAAAGCTAGAGGAGTAGCTATATTAATCAGTAAAAATGTACCAATTTTAATAGAAGAGGAAATAATAGATCCAGCAGGGAGATATGTAATGATAAAATGTCAGATATACTCGGAGTTTTGGAATTTACTCAATGTGTATTCACATAACGAAGAAGATCAAAAATTTATGCAAGATATTTTTTTGAAGATAGCAGACACGCAAGGAAACATATTAATAGGAGGGGATTTTAACTTTAATTTGGATTCAAATATGGATAAAACTGGGAAAAAAATTAACAGAAAGAACAAAGTAACCAAATTTATAATTAAATCGATGCAAGAAATGCAACTTTTGGATATATGGAGGAAACAACACCCAAAGGAAAAGGAATATTCATATTATTCGGGTAGACATAAAACATACTCAGCTCGTATGGAAGACAGAGTAAGAAAAACAGAATATAAAGCTAGAATATTATCGGACCATTCACCTTTGTTATTGACAATATCCAAGAATGTATAGATGGAGATTAAACTCCATGCTACTTAAAAGGCAGGATTTTAGAGAATTCATTGAAAGACAAATTAAAATGTACTTTGAAATAAATACGGAATCAGTGAAAGATAAGTTTATACTAGGGGACGCAAGGAAAGCATTCATCAGAGGGCAAATAATAAGTTATGTAACCAAGATGAAGAAGGACTACAATCAGGAAACAGAGCAGTTGGAAAGAGAAATAGTAAATATAGAAAAAGAATTAACAATGAAGGAAGACACAACTAAAAGAAAAGAATTGGCAGATAAAAAAAATAAAATATGAAACACTACAAACATATAAGATGGAGAAGAACATAATGAAGACAAAACAGAAATATTATGTACTAGGAGAAACAACGCACAAAATTCTAGCATGGCAGCTTAAGACAGAACAAACTAAGATAATGGTATTGGCATCAAGGAAAAAAGACAAACAAATCACATAAAATCGAACGGAGATTAATGAAAACTTCAGAGAATTCTATGAACAATTATACCAAACTGAAAACGAAGGGAAAGAAGGGAAAATAGATGAATTTTTAACTAAAATTGAACTACCAAAATTACAAATAGGGGAAAAAAATAAATTAACAGAACCATTTGAAATAGTAGAAATACAAGAGATAATTAAAAAACTACCAAATAATAAAACACCAGGAGAGGACGGATTCCCAATAAAATTCTATAAAACATTTAAAGATTTATTAATTCCTCCCCTCCTGGAAGTAATCAACCAGACTGACAAAACACAAAGCTTACCAGATTCATGCAAAACAGCAATAATTACAGTAATACCAAAGATAGGGAAAGATCCACTCGCACCAGCATCATATAGACCAATATCATTACTTAACACAGATAATAAGATAATAGCTAAACTATTAGCAAACAGATTAGGCAATTATGTACCTAAAATGGTAAATCTAGACCAAACTGGATTTATTAAAAAAAGACGAACAACAGACAATATTTGTAAATTTATTAACTTAATTCATGCAATAGAAGGGAGTATAGCGCCAACAGTAGCAGTTGCTTTAGACGCAGAGAAGGCCTTTGACAGAGTAGAATGGAATTATTTATTCAAAGCATTGCAAAAATTCAGTTTAACAGAGAAATATATTAATTGGATTAAAGCATTATATAAGGGGCCATTGGCGAAAGTGACAGTAAATGGATATATATCAAAGTAATTTAATTTAAGCAGATCAACAAGGCAGAGATGCCCACTATCACCCTTATTGTTCGCGTTAGCTGTTGAACTACTAGCAGAATTGATAAGAACAGAAAATAAAATAAAAGGGATAAAGATAAAAGACAAGGAATATAAAATCAGTTTATTTGCAGATGATGTTATAGTATACTTAACAGAACGAGAATTGTCAATAAAAGAATTACATAAGAAATTGAAGGAATATGGAGAAGTGTTGGGTTACAAGATTAACGCAAATAAAAGTGAAGCAATGCCAATGAATAATGCGGATTTCTCAAAATTTAAGAAGGAATCACCATTCAGATGGCAAATGCAAGCAATAAGATACCTAGATATACAAATAAATAAAAACCTCGGCCATCTATATAAACTCAATTATTATCCACTAATGAAAAAATTACAGAACGATTTAGAGCATTGGAAAGATTTACCACTAACACTAATAGGAAGGATAAACTGTATTAAAATGAACATTTTCCCAAGGATACAATACCTATTTCAGGCATTGCCAATATACTTGACAGAGAAATTCTTCAAGGAGTTAAAGAAAATAATAAGGAAATTTTTATGGAAAGGTGGGAAACCGAGGATAGTACTAGATAAATTAACAGAATGGTATAAACAAGGGGGCTTACAACTGCCAAACTTTAAATATTATTATAGAGCCGCACAATTAAGATACCTATCAGATTTTTATCAAACAAGGGAAAAGCCAGATTGGACTAGATTAGAACTAGATAAAATAGGGGAGAAGATACCTGAACATATATAAATGGGATGAAAAATTGGTACAATGTAGGAGTTCTCCAGTATTACATCATCTGCTCAATATTTGGAAGAAGATTCATGTAGAAAGGAATAAAACAAATTTCCAATTACCAAAACTAATACTGATGCAAAATCAGTTAATCCCTTTTACAATAGATAACCTTTCCTTGAAAGAATGGGAGAAAAAAGGAATCAAAAGATTAGAAAATTGTTTTTCAGGAAATAAATTACTATCCTTTGAACAAATGAAGGATAAATATTACATAACTCAAGATACAGTGTTGGCATACTACCAACTGAGATCCTACTTGAAGGACAAATTGGGAAGCAGTCTGAGGTTACCAGAGGGAAGTAATTTTGAATATGTGATTACAGATAGAATGATAATCAAAAAATGTATAACAAATATGTATATTAAACTGCAAGAAAAGGAGAATGAGGAAACAAATGGTAAAACTAAACAAAAATGGGAACAAGATTTAAACATAAAGATAAAGAAGGAAACATGGGAGAATTTATGCTCTGGAACTATGAGAAATACAATAAACACGAGGTTATGTATGATACAATATAACTGGATACACATTACACTGGATACACATTACACCTCAAAAGTTAAATAAATGGGACCCAACAGTATCTGACAGATGTTTTCGTTGTTAAAAAGAAATGGGAACAACAATTCATGCAATCTGGACATGTGAGAAAGTTGAAAAATTTGGGGAAGATCTAAACCAGATATTAAATAAAATTACAGAAAACAATATACCAACAAACCCAGAGATCTTCCTCCTAAGTAACATAAAAAACAAAGAATTTGGAATTGATTTGGAGGATGCACAAAAAAGATTTGTTAAGATAGCTCTAACCGTAGCAAAAAAATGTTTTATGTCAACCTGGAAATTAGAAGATAATTTGAGAATACAACAATGGTATATAGAAATGAATAAATGTATTTCATTAGAAAAAATAACATATAATCAAGAAATAATATTGAAATATTTGAACAAATATGGGAGCCATACATGAAACATAATTGAGAAAACCTACCGGGGACATCTACCACCTAAATTAACGAAAGGAGAAGGAAATGAAAAGAATTTACTCAGTGGAATTTCTTGTTTATTTTTATTGAATGACAACATTGTTTGACTGGTTTAATGTATCTTAGATTCTGTACTTTAAATGAATGGGGGGGAGGTAGGGAGGGTGGGATGGGAGGAGGGAGGGGTGGGGTAGAAAATGACACTTTATATTTGAAAAGGAAAATGTATGTATCTTGGTCAATGTGGTTTATGGTGTGAAAAATAAAAAATTAAAAAAAAAACAATCTTAAATGGTATATTGTCATATATAGGATCATGTGAGTTGATTGGGAATAATTCAATTTTATGAAAATGTAGTTTCAGAGGAAAGTTTAGTGGTGATAACAGAGGCCAGATGTTATTTTCCACAGAGTGTGGTGGGTGCCTGGAATGCATTGCCAAGGGTGGTGATGGAGGCTGGAACAAGAGGGACATTCAAAAGACAACATGGAATGTCCAGGGAAGTTCTAATTTATTCATCACAATCCCACCTGAAATCACCATTATTGATGGATTGCGATGAAGGCCTTTGGTCATCCTGATGAGTTCTAGAACATTCCATTCTGTTATAAACAGGGTGAATGCGATGTTGGAATTCATTTCCAGAGGGACAGCAGGCAAGAGCAGGGGTGTGATGTTGAGACTCCATCAAGCTCAGGTAAGGCCTCTCTTGGAGTATTGGGGACAGTTTTGGTGCCTTATTTGAGAAACAAAGTGCTGGCTTCGGAGAGGGTTGAGAGAAGATTTACTGGAATGAGACCAGGATTGAAAGGGTTAACATTATGAGGAATGGTTTTCAGCTGGATTACAGAGGATGAGGGGAAACATATCGAGGCAGTTCAAATGCTAAAGGCCTGGCCAGAGTAAATGGGGAAAGGATGTTTCCCATGGCCTGGATTTTAGGACGAGGGTATAATTTCTGGAGAAAAGATGCCAATTTAAAAGAGAGATTCAGAAAAATTTCTTTCGCCAGAGGTTCATGATCTGTGGAGCTTGATCCCACAGGCGGCTGTGGAAGCGAGGTCTTTGGGAGTATTTAAGGCAGAGATTGCTATGCTTTGTATTAGTCTGGGAATCTTGGTTTAAGGGAAGAAGCCAGGGAATGTGTTCAATATTCGACCAGCAGCAATAGAAATTCACAAAGGCAAGGGTATCTTCACAACAATCATTTATTTATTAATAATCTCTTACTTCATTTGAAACTTAAATCTAACTTATCCACATGATGTGAAAATGTGTGTGCATGCGCGCATGGGGAAAAACCTAAACTATTAAATTATAAGCTTAATTCTGAAGAGATGATTTTAATGTTCAGTCTCAGAAATGTTTGTGTTGAAAATAGTCTTTACTGCTGTTCAAAAGCAATTATGGAGGAAGCGTGAGGCATCAGACCTCAAAACTCACAAATTTCTTGTCAAGTTGCTTCCAAAGAATTGTTTCTTCATATGACTGATTTTCCACTCTTGCATGGAAATTTCAGGACGTTTTTCTTCCCCAATGATTTAAAAAACCCAAGCAAGGGTTACACGAAGTCCCATGAAGAAAGAGACGCAATAGAACTACCCTTGTATCATTGTGCCTCCTGTGAGGTTCAAAAATCCCAGCACAACCACAAAGTACAAGACACGGCTTTAATTCGAGTCACACCAGCGGGAATAAGTAGTATTAATGTCAGGTGGACAGTGTCACCTGGCTAATACAAGAATCTCATTGGAATTTTACCATGGGGAGGTACAATATTTAAGGCATATTCTTGAATACAAATTTGATGGACATCCCTTTAAACTTGTTTGAGGTACATTGTTTCATGTCTCAGCTTTTCACATTTCTGGATGCACTTTCTTAAGAAATGGAAATGATAGACGTCAAACAAGACTTCACATGAACAAGTCAACTCGAATAGATGTCATTTCTCATGTACAAGTGAGTTGCTGTCTGAGATGCTGGATTCCAATCAGTTTAACATCCACGTTTTGTATGCCTTGGGCTTTGAAGACTTCCTCACTGTGCTGTAGGTTTGGAACGGGCCACGATTTGAACTGAACAGGAGTCTGGCAGAGGCTGCGGGAGCATCGGAGACAAATCCACGGTCACCCAATGACTGTGAAGGGACTCTCTTTGACCTCTCTTTGCCTGACTGTAAGGGGAGCCAGTCAATGTTCAGGCTCACAGTGAATCTTTGTCTGCATTATTGTCAGACTGAGGGCAATGATTTCAGATTCAGATTTATAGTCAAGGTACATGAATGATCGCACATACAACCCTGAGATTTGTTATCTTGTGGGCCAGGCCAAATGACGACTTCTTGGAATTGCAAGAAAAAACTGGACACTGCGGAAACAAATAAAGAAATGGAAACAAACTGTGCAATAAAGAGAAGTAGGAAAAATCAATAAAGTGGCAAAGTAAAGTCCTTAAATGAAGCCCTGATTGAGTTTGTTGTTGAAGAGTCTGATGGTGGAGGGGGAGCGGCTGTTCCTGAACCTAGTGGTGTGAGTCTTGTGGCCCCTACACCCTATCCAGTGAGAACAGAACATGTGCTGTGTGGTGTGGATCCTTGATGATAGCTGCTGTAATATTGTTGATGATGTGTAATATTACATTTCTGTTTGATGACATGACAATAAATCGTATCTAATCTGATCCGAAAGCAAGTATTTACCACTCAGCTTTGGGGAGTGTGGGGCTGAACTGCCTTCTTGAACTGCAGCCATCTTTCTGGTGAAGCTGCTTTTAGGCAGGAGGGTGGGGGAGGGGGGTCTTCCAGGATTAAAATCCAAGGATGATGAAGGACCAGCAATATATTTCCAAGTAGGAATGGTGCAGGACTTGGAAGCTGTGGGAAAACTAACAGCCTGGTGCAACAAGTGTGTGGGATACATGGCATGAGGAACGTTTGCTGGCTCTTGGCCTGGATTCGTTAGAATTTAGGAGAATGTTTGAGGGGGAAGGTCCTCATTGAAACATTTTGAATGTTGACAGGCATAGTCAGAGTGGATGTAGAACAGTTGTTTCCAATGGTGGAAGAGTTGAAGAGAAGGAACAACTTCAGGATTGAAGGAATTCCACTTAGAGCAGAAATGTGGAGGAATTTCTGTAGCCAGAGGGTGGTGAATCTGTGGAATTTGTTGCCACAGGCAGTTATGGAGCCAGGTCATCGGCAGAGATTCTTGATTAGTCAGAGCATCAAGGGGAGAAGGCCAGGTAGTGGGGCTGAATAGACTATTTCTGCTCCATAGTCTTGCATTCACCTGGACAGGAGCGATATTTTCTTATTTTAATTATCTAAACCTTGGTGAGACACCAGGATTGCTTTGATCTCCTTACCATCACATTTTAAAATTGGAGCCAGTTTGAGGTGTGTGGTTTGCTGCAGGTGTTCATCCCACTTTTCTTTGTTCTTTTGACTGATTATGTTCCCTATTTCTTGCCAATCCAGCTGAAAGTTGTTAACCATGAGGACCGAGCAATTCTGGCCTCTCGGTGATATAGAGGGGCAACTAATTCGATTAATCCTTGTACTTAACGTGTAAATGGCACTTGGCAAGAACTTGTATTTCCTCCCCTATAACTGTTTTTAAGATGGAGCATCTGTGTGTGGTAGCTGGCCCTCCTTCATTGTTCTGGGCCTGAGGGAAACCTCTCTTTCTGTATTGAGTTCCATCCATATCATTTTGTTGTTCATGTGGACATGGATGTAAAAATTTGGCTCTTTGTGGCCCACGGATGGATAACATGTTTACTTTGGTTTGGTTCCACTTCTGATTCATTGGTATCTGGATTTCAGTGTCTGGCTTTTCCCGTCTCTTGGTCAAAATGTACTTTTCAGGAGGCTGGCTGGTAATCATTCCTCAGTTTAATCAATGGGCATCTTGCTTTGATGTGCCCCTTCACATTGCATTTGTGGCATTTGGCTTTTTGAAATAGCAAATATTGGGACTTTGATTTCACCACAGCGAAAACATTTTTGGCGGGCAGGTTCCTGGCGGGAAGAATCTTGGCGCCAAGATTTATTGATAGCCAAGTCTCTCGGACAGACATCTGCATTGCTTCCCACTGTCTCGGCGGCAGTCGCAATGTCTAACTCCAGTTCAGGTGTCAGATTTTGTGTTGCAATTTGTTTTCCTCGGGTCGTTTGTTCAGCTAAACCCATTATGAATTGATCTCTTGACGTCTTTGATCTGTCCAACTGCATTGTATCAAGAGAGTTTACATAATGCAGCCATGAAATTGGGGACAGACTCTCTGTGTTGTTGTTGATGTCGGTAAAATTTATGACTTTCTGTCATCTATGGAGGTGTGGAGTTAAGGTGCTGAGCGATCACTTGACATATTTCAGCAGATGTTTTTGTTGAAGGCATATGTGAGCTCGTCAGCGATCTTAAGAGCTCAGGTGCCTCCTCCCATTAGGGTTAAAAACAATGCCCGTTTTTATTGGATGTAGGATTTTCAGTCATATCATGTGCAATACAATGATCATCAAAACCTTCTACATAAGCTTCCCACGTGTCTTCATCTTCATTGGATTAGTCTAAGGGAGCTGCAGGAACTGCTGCCGTCATCTCACTGTCTTCTGGAGTAGAAATGATAAATGTGTCATGGTTGAGTGAGTTCTTGAATCCTCGTCGCCACTGTTATGTTCGAGCCCCCCATTGTAAATAATGACAGTCATATCGTCAATGCCGACTAACTCAATGCTTTATTCATTACATACTACAGAAATTACTACCAAATATTCAGTATAAATCATTGCATACACGTAATGGTGTCATATCCAACAGAGAGGTGAGCATTGATGATGTCTGTGGGAAAGGAGAAAGGGAAAGGGGAGAGAGACAGATCTTGGGGAAGGTGATGAGGGAGAATTGAAGTGGGGAGCTTAACGACAGCCAGAGAAGTCAATATTAATGTTATTCAGTTTCAGCAAAATTTGTGACACATATTCTTGTCAATCTCTGATTCCGAGCATGAGATTCAGCTCCCTTCCCAGCACAGGACATGTCGGACAGGCCTTGATCCTGCTGACACAGTGGTGTAGATAAGTGGGGGTGTAGGAGCAGATTTGTTCAAAAGTGGCGTGTATTTTTGAACTGTAAGACCACGACATCATCAAGACATTCTACAAGTGGGTGAAGAGCAAGAGGATAAGACGTGAAAGAATAGGACCTATCAAGTGTAACAATGGGAAAGTGAGGAAATAGCAGAGGGGTTGATGAAGACTTGACGATGGAACAGGATCTTGGTGATTGAAGTGATGACCTGCAGCAAACTGAAAAGCTTGAGCCTGGAGATAAAAGAGAGAGGATGTGGTGGAGCTTTTGGAAAGCATCAAGTTGGAGAAGTGGCTGGGACCAGATGACATGGATCCCAGGCGACTGGAGGAGGTGAGGGAGGAGATCGCTGAACCTCTGGCAACGATCTTCGAATCATCGATGGGACGGGAGAGGTTCCGGAGGATGTTGATTCTTTATTCAGGAAAGTGAGTAGAGGTAGCCCAGGAAATGATCGAGCAGTGGTTGGTCAATTGATGGAGAAGATGATGAGAGGCAGGATTTATGAACATTTGGAGAGGTGGAATACAATGAGAAGAGTCAACGTGACTTTGTACAGGGCAGGTTGAGCCTTACGAGCCTGATTGAATTTCTTTGAGGCTGTGACTGAACCCATTGATGAAGGAAGAGCAGGAGATGTTGGGTATATGAATTTCTGCAAGGCATTTGATAAGGTTCCCTATGCAAGTGTTATTGAGAAGGTATGGAGGCAAAGCAACCAAAGGGGCATTGCATTGTGGATGCAGAATGAGCTTGACCACAGATGGGAGAGAGTGGTTGTGGACGGGTCCTATTCTGCATGGAGGTAGGTGCCCAGTGGTGTTCCTCAGGGATCTGTTCTGGGAACCATTGTGATTTGGATCAATGACCTGGATGAGGAAGTGGAGGGATGGGTTAGTCAGTTTGCAGATGACACAGTGATTTGGGGTGTTGTGGATAGTGTGGAGGCCTGTCAGAGGTTACAGCAGGACATTGTTTGGAAGCAAAACCCCGGCTGAGTAGTGGCAGTTGGAATTCAATCCAAAGAAATGCAAACTGGTTCATTTTGGTAGGTCAGATATGATGGCAGAATTTAGTTTTAATGGTAAGACTCTTGGCAGTGTGGAGGATCACAGGGATCTTGTGGTTTGAGTCCATAGGGGGCTCCAAAAAGCTGTTCAGGTTGATTCTGTGATTAACAAGGCATACTGTCTATTGGACCATTAATCGTAGAATTGCATTTAGGAGACGAGAGGGTTAAGAGATGATTGACTGGAATGATACCAGGATTCAAAGGGTTAGCATTTGAGGAATCGTTTTAAGCTTTTTGGCTGTTCTTGATAGAGTACAGAGGATGAGGGGAAATTTATTGAGGCAGTTCAAATGCTGGAAGGCCGAGCCAGAGTAGATGTGTCAAGGATGTTTCCCATGACAGTGGATTGTAGGATAAGAGGGCATAATGTCAGGATAAAAGGGTGTCAATTTAAAACAGAGATGCAAAATATTTCTTTAGTCCGGGGCTCACGAGTCTGTGAAGCTTGTTGCTAAAGGCGATTGTGGAAGTGAGGTCATTGGGAGTAATTAAGGCAGAGATTGAGATGTATAGGATTTGTCAGGGAATCATGGTTTATAGGAAGAAAGCCAGGGAATGTGTTAAATACGAGACCAGCAGCAATAGAAATTCACAAAGAAAACAATATCTTCCAAACAATCGTTTTATTTATTTATAGTTTATCATTTGTTCCTTAACTCTAAACATAAATGTAACTTAACCCCACAATGTGCAAATGAATGTGTGGGTGGGTGGGTGGGTGGGTGGGTGCGTGCGTGCGTGCGTGCGTGCGTGCGTGCGTGCGTGCGTGCGTGCGTGCGTGTGAGGAGGGGGTGCCCATTATAATTTAAGCTAAATTCTGAAGAGATGATTTTAAAGAGAAGATTTTGTTCCATTTTTTTTTCTCTCACTCTTCTCTGAACTTTTTAGTGAAGAAGTCTAACATATGTTTTCTGATTCAGAATCAGAATTTATTGTCAAGAACAAGTAATGAATTTCAGTGATTTGGGGTAGCAGAATAGTGCAAACATTCATGTTATAACCATCTTTTAACATTGCTTTAAAAAATGAAGTTAACAGTGGAAAAAAAACAAGGCAGTGTCTTTGGCTCATTGATTATTCAAGAATTTGGTGGCATCGGAGAAGAAGCTGTCCTCGTGGCATGCGCTGCTTGTCCTTAGGCTCAAGTACCTTTCTCCGAAGGGTAGCAGAGTGAAGACATTATGGTCTGGGTGGTGGGGGTCTTTGCTGATACAGGATTCTTTTTTAATATAACGCCTCACGTAGATGTTGTCGATGAAGTGAATTCTGCCGCCGATGATGTGGCAGGGTGAACTTCCTGAGAGTTGGCGCCTCTATACCAGGCAGTGATGAAACCAGCCAGAATGCTCTCCAAAGTTCACCTGTGGAGGTTAACCGGTGTCTTGGATGAAATACCAAAGCACCTAATACACCTCAGAATGTATAGCCACTGGCGAGCCTTCTTTCTGAATAGATTCTTGATCATCTCCACTGCTGAATCCTCCATGAAGATCGAATCGTGGTCTGCAGACTTCACCCTGATATCCATAATTATCTCCTCTGTTTTGGTGTCATTGAGGGAAAGGATGTCGTTGTTACACAGTAGCCGAGCTGATCTATGTCCCTCCTGTACACTTTGTCATTCCATTTGTTATTTGGCCGAGATTTGTCCTGTCATCGGGAAACACGCAGAAAGCAATGGAAATGTGCCTCGCCACATGGTCACGTGTTAACAATAATGAGAGCGATGTGGGCAAAGCACAAATTCTTAGAGTGGGCCTGTGCTGAGAAACTGTGGGGAGGAGACATAGTTTCCGATTCATACTGGCTGTTGTCTTTGGTTGAGAGAGTTAAGTATCCAATTGCAGAGTGAGGTACAGGGGGGTGAGAGATTTTACTTCTTGACCAGCACTGAGTTGATAGCAGTTTTGAAGGACAAGCTGTAGTCAATGAAGAGCACACTTTAGTTCTCAGGGTCAATCTGATATTTACAATAGACAATAGGAGCTGGAGTGGGCCCTTCGGCCCGTCGAGCCAGCACCACCATTTTACAAATCCTGGCTGATCACTACCATCAATACCCCTTTCCAGCCTTATCCCCATAACCCTTAACTCCTTTGCCCCATGATTTCCCTTTTTGGATCAACAAAGACGACCTAAATGAATTGAATTATGAATTAACCACATGTCGTCTCTTTTGCCTCCCTTGTTGCTCGACGTTCAATATTAATGAATTGGAAAGATGCTGTTGCCCCTAAAAACACTCAATTACTCCGTGATATGGTGGCAGGCCTAACTTTGAATTAATCAGATGTTCTTCCACAGATTCACATTTAAACATTCTATGTCCATGGGCACCTTTAATTCAACATTTTGGTAACAATTAATCACTTGGGCCTTGCTTTATATGTTTGTTTTCTTTAATGGTAGTGAAATTTTATGTACTCACAAAAGAACTTCAGAAGGGAAGGTGAAGGAATTTGGAGTATCGTATACTCTTTAAATCATGTTCTATTAGACATATGTTATAATTGTTTAAATGTTTATCACTTTATTTCTGTTTGTTATGATATAATGGTTAGAAATGATCAATTATTTTTATAATTTGTATTTTATCTGAATCTTCCTTTTTATGTATTACCATTGATTAATGGCTTCTGTTTGTTTCCTGTTTCTTAAAGGCCACTGGAAATATTTTAAAAGAGAGCCTCATGCCTTTGAAGCAATGGGCCTCCTGCCGGGTACCGGATATGAAATGGGCCACCAGCCGGATGTGGAAAGGGCCTCCTGCCAGATGCCGGATGTGGCTTAGTCCTCCTGCCGGATGTGGAATGGGCCTCCATCCGGATGCCGGATGTGAAATGGGCCTCCTGCCGGATGTGGAATGGGACTCCTGCCGGATGCTGGATGTGGAATAGTCCTCCTGCCGGATGTGGAAAGAGCCTCAATCCGGATGCCGGATGTGCAGTGTGCCTCCTGCTGGGAAGGTAATTGTTTACATATTTTTTGGTCTCATGCACCTATTTCCACTTTTTGTGAAGATACCTTTCATATCTTGTCAGGTTCAGAATCAGGATTTATTGTCAAGAACATGTCCTAATATTTGGTGATTTGGGGCAGCAGGATGGAGCAAACATTCATCTTATAACCATCGTTCAGAACTAGACTTAAAAATAAAGTTAACAGTGCACAAAAAAGCAAGGCTGTGTCTTCGGCTCATTGATTTTACAGGATCTGGTGGCATCAGGGAAGAAACTGACATTGTGGCATTGACCTCTATTCCTCAGGCTCCAGTACCTTATCCAATGATAGTAGAGTGAGGAAGTTATGGTCTGGATAGTGGAGGTTTTCCATGATAGAGACTTTTATTTTAAGACAGCATGTCATGTATAGATTCTGACTGGAGTGAATTCTAGTGCCTGTGATGTTACAGGGAGAGCTAAAAACCCTCTCGAAATTATCATTTTCCTGAGATATGGCACCTCCAAGCCAGGCAGTGATGCAACCTACCAGAATGATCTGCATAGTACACCTGTGGAGGTTAAGGTGTGTCTTCATTGCGATAATGAATCTCCTCAGGCACATCACACAATAGAGCCAATGGTGAGGCTTTTTTATGAAAGCATCACCATGGACGCTCCATGACAGATCCTCAGAGTTTTAATGCTTAGGAATTTGACGTTCGTGAACATCTGCACTCCTGAGACCTCCATGAAGACTGGGTCGTGTTTTTTTGACTTCCTGCAGAATCCAAAATCTTGTCCTTTGTTTTGTTGACATTGAGTGAAAAGTTTGATTTGTTAGCATTCAACCAGCTGATCTATGTCCTTCCTTCTGCGCTTCATCATTGCCATTTTAGTTTGCTGACAATTGTGGTGTCATCCGCCAAGATGTCGATAGCAATGGAATTATTGCTCACCACACACAGTCATGGGTTTACAGAGAGTAGAGCAGGGGGCTAAGCACACATCCTTGGACTGCGCCTGTGTTGATGATCAGTGGGGAAGAGACCATTTTTCCAATTCGTCCTGACTGTAGTCTTCCAATGAGAATGTCAAAGATCCAATTGCAGAGTGAGGTACAGAGGGATAGAGTTAGTTGCTTTTTGACCAGCACTGAGGGAACAATGGTATTGAAGGATGTCCTGAAGTGGATAACTAATCTAATATTGCTCCTTTTGGATCAACAGAGACAACCTAAATGAATTGAACTATGAATTAACCACATGTCATCTCTTTTGCCTCCCTTGTTGATCGACGTTCAATATTGATGAGTTGGAAAGATGCTGTTGCCCCTAAACACACTCAATTACGCTGTAATATGGTGGCAGGCCTTACTTTGAATTAATCAGATGTTCTTCCACAGATTCACATTTAAACATTCTGTGTCCATGGGCACCTTTAATTCAACATTTTTGTAACATTTAATCACTGGGACCTTGCTTTATATGTTTGTTTTCTTTAATGGTAGTGAAATTTTATGTACTCACAAAAGAACTTCAGAAGGGAAGGTGAAGGAATTTGGAGTATCGTATACTCTTTAAATCATGTTCTATTAGACATATGTTATAATTGTTTAAATGTTTATCACTTTATTTCTGTTTGTTATGATATAATGGTTAGACATGATCAATTATTTTTATAATTTGTATTTTATCTGAATCTTCCTTTTTATGTATTACCATTGATTAATGGCTTCTTTTTGTTTCCTGTTTCTTAAAGGCCACTGAAAATATTTTAAAAGAGAGCCTCATGCCTTTGAAGCAATGGGCCTCCTGCCGGGTACCGGATATGAAAGGGGCCACCAGCCGGATGTGGAATGGGCCTCCTGCCAGATGCCGGATGTGGTATAGTCCTCCTGCCGGATGTGGAATGGGCCTCCATCTGGATGCCGGATGTGAAATGGGCCTCCTGCCGGATGTGGAATGGGACTCCTGCCGGATGCTGGATGTGGAATAGTCCTCCTGCCGGATGTGGAAAGAGCCTCAATCTGGATGCCGGATGTGCAGTGTGCCTCCTGCTGGGAAGGTAATTGTTTACATATTTTTTGGTCTCATGCACCTATTTCCACTTTTTGTGAAGATACCTTTCATATCTTGTCAGGTTCAGAATCAGGATTTATTGTCAAGAACATGTCCTAATATTTGGTGATTTGGGGCAGCAGGATGGAGCAAACATTCATCTTATAACCATCGTTCAGAACTAGACTTAAAAATAAAGTTAACAGTGCACAAAAAAGCAAGGCTGTGTCTTTGGCTCATTGATTATACAGGATCTGGTGGCATCAGGGAAGAAACTGATATTGTGGCATTGACCTCTATTCCTCAGGCTCCAGTACCTTATCCAATGATAGTAGAGTGAGGAAGTTATGGTCTGGATGGTGGAGGTTTTCCATGATAGAGACTTTTATTTTAAGACAGCATGTCATGTATAGATTCTGACTGGAGTGAATTCTAGTGCCTGTGATGTTACAGGGAGAGATAAAAACCCTCTCGAAATTATGATTTTCCTGAGATATGGCACCTCCAGACCAGGCAGTGATGCAACCTACCAGAATGATCTGCATAGTACACCTGTGGAAGTTAAGGAGTGTCTTCATTGCGATAATGAATCTCCTCAGGCACATCACAAAATAGAGCCAATGGTGAGGCTTTTTTGTGAAAGCATCACCATGGACGCTCCATGACAGATCCTCAGAGTTTTAATGCTTAGGAATTTGACGTTCGTGAACATCTGCACTCCTGAGACCTCCATGAAGACTGGGTTGTGTTTTTTTGACTTCC
Source organism: Narcine bancroftii (assembly GCF_036971445.1). Classification (NCBI taxonomy): domain Eukaryota; kingdom Metazoa; phylum Chordata; class Chondrichthyes; order Torpediniformes; family Narcinidae; genus Narcine; species Narcine bancroftii. The sequence continues at coordinate 48,335,060 of NC_091479.1, read as the reverse complement.
TGCAGAATCCAAAATCTTGTCCTTTGTTTTGTTGACATTGAGTGAAAAGTTTGATTTGTTAGCATTCAACCAGCTGATCTATGTCCTTCCTTCTTCGCTTCATCATTGCCATTTTAGTTTGCTGACAATTGTGGTGTCATCCGCCAAGATGTCGATAGCAATGGAATTATTGCTCACCACACACAGTCATGGGTTTACAGAGAGTAGAGCAGGGGGCTAAGCACACATCCTTGGACTGCGCCTGTGTTGATGATCAGTGGGGAAGAGCCCTTGTTTCCAATTCATCCTGACTGTGGTCTTCCAATGAGAATGTCAAAGATCCAATTGCAGAGTAAGGTACAGAGGGATAGAGTTAGTTGATTTTTGACCAGAACTGAGGAAACAATGGTATTGAAGGACGTCCTGATGTTGATAACTCATCCAACATTGCTCCTTTTGGATCAACAGAGACAACCTAAATGAATTGAACTATGAATTAACCACATGTCATCTCTTTTGCCTCCCTTGTTGATCGACGTTCAATATTGATGAGTTGGAAAGATGCTGTTGCCCCTAAAAGCACTCAATTACTCTGTAATATGGTGGCAGGCCTAACTTTGAATTAATCAGATGTTCTTCCACAGATTCACATTTAAACATTCTGTGTCCATGGGCACCTTTAATTCAACATTTTTGTAACATTTAATCACTGGGACCTTGCTTTATATGTTTGTTTTCTTTAATGGTAGAGAAATTTTATGTACTCACAAAAGAACTTCAGAAGGGAAGGTGAAGGAATTTGGAGTATCGTATACTCTTTAAATCATGTTCTATTAGACATATGTTATAATTGTTTAAATGTTTATCACTTTATTTCTGTTTGTTATGATATAATGGTTAGACATGATCAATTATTTTTATAATTTGTATTTTATCTGAATCTTCCTTTTTATGTATTACCATTGATTAATGGCTTCCGTTTGTGTCCTGTTTCTTAAAGGCCACTGAAAACATTTTAAAAGAGAGCCTCATGCCTTTGAAGCAATGGTCCTCCTGCCGGGTACCGGATATGAAAGGGGCCACCAGCCGGATGTGGAATGGGCCTCCTGCCAGATGCCGGATGTGGTATAGTCCTCCTGCCGGATGTGGAATGGGCCTCCATCCGGATGCCGGATGTGAAATGGGCCTCCTGCCGGATGTGGAATGGGACTCCTGCCGGATGCTGGATGTGGAATAGTCCTCCTGCTGGATGTGGAAAGAGCCTCAATCCGGATGCCGGATGTGCAATGTGCCTCCTGCTGGGAAGGTAATTGTTTACATATTTTTTGGTCTCTTGCACCTATTTCCACTTTTTGTGAAGATACCTTTCATATCTTGTCAGGTTCAGAATCAGGATTTATTGTCAAGAACATGTCCTAATATTTGGTGATTTGGGGCAGCAGGATGGAGAAAACATTCATCTTATAACCATCGTTCAGAACTAGACTTAAAAATAAAGTTAACAGTGCACAAAAAAGCAAGGCTGTGTCTTTGGCTCATTGATTATACAGGATCTGGTAGCATCAGGGAAGAAACTGACATTGTGGCATTGACCTCTATTCCTCAGGCTCCAGTACCTTATCCAATGATAGTAGAGTGAGGAAGTTATGGTCTGGATGGTGGAGGTTTTCCATGATAGAGACTTTTATTTTAAGACAGCATGTCATGTATAGATTCTGACTGGAGTGAATTCTAGTGCCTGTGATGTTACAGGGAGAGATAAAAACCCTCTCGAAATTATGATTTTCCTGAGATATGGCACCTCCAAGCCAGGCAGTGATGCAACCTACCAGAAAGATCTGCATAGTACACCTGTGGAGGTTAAGGAGTGTCTTCATTGCGATAATGAATCTCCTCAGGCACCTCACACAATAGAGCCAATGGTGAGGCTTTTTTGTGAAAGCATCACCATGGAGGCTCCATGACAGATCCTCAGAGTTTTAATGCTTAGGAATTTGACGTTCGTGAACATCTGCACTCCTGAGACCTCCATGAAGACTGGGTCGTGTTCTTTTGACTTCCTGCAGAATCCAAAATCTTGTCCTTTGTTTTTTTGACATTGAGTGAAAAGTTTGATTTGTTAGCATTCAACCAGCTGATCTATGTCCTTCCTTCCTCGCTTCATCATTGCCATTTATTGTTTGCTGACAATTGTGGTGTCATCCGCCGACATGTCGATAGCAATGGAATTATGGCTCACCACACACAGTCATGGGTTTACAGAGAGTAGAGCAGGGGGCTAAGCACACATCCTTGGACTGCGCCTGTGTTGATGATCAGTGGGGAAGAGACCTTGTTTCCAATTCGTCCTGACTGTGGTCTTCCAATGAGAATGTCAAAGATCCAATTGCAGAGTAAAGTACAGAGGGATAGAGTTAGTTGATTTTTGACCAGAACTGAGGAAACAATGGTATTGAAGGACGTCCTGCTGTTGATAACTCATCCAAAATTGCTCCTTTTGGATCAACAGAGACAACCTAAATGAATTGAACTATGAATTAACCACATGTCGTCTCTTTTGCCTCCCTTGTTGCTCGACGTTCAATATTGATGAGTTGGAAAGATGCTGTTGCCCCTAAAAACACTCAATTCCTCTGTGATATGGTGGCACGCCTAACTTTGAATTAATCAGATGTTCTTCCACAGATTCACATTTAAACATTCTGTGTCCATGGGCACCTTTAATTCAACATTTTTGTAACATTTAATCACTGGGACCTTGCTTTATATGTTTGTTTTCTTTAATGGTAGAGAAATTTTATGTACTCACAAAAGAACTTCAGAAGGGAAGGTGAAGGAATTTGGAGTATCGTATACTCTTTAAATCATGTTCTATTAGACATATGTTATAATTGTTTAAATGTTTATCACTTTATTTCTGTTTGTTATGATATAATGGTTAGAAATGATCAATTATTTTTATAATTTGTATTTTATCTGAATCTTCCTTTTTATGTATTACCATTGATTAATGGCTTCTGTTTGTTTCCTGTTTCTTAAAGGCCACTGGAAATATTTTAAAAGAGAGCCTCATGCCTTTGAAGCAATGGGCCTCCTGCCGGGTACCGGATATGAAATGGGCCACCAGCCGGATGTGGAAAGGGCCTCCTGCCAGATGCCGGATGTGGCTTAGTCCTCCTGCCGGATGTGGAATGGGCCTCCATCCGGATGCCGGATGTGAAATGGGCCTTCTGCCGGATGTGGAATGGGACTCCTGCCTGATGCTGGATGTGGAATAGTCCTCCTGCCGGATGTGGAAAGAGCTTCAATCCGGATGCCGGATGTGCAGTGTGCCTCCTGCTGGGAAGGTAATTGTTTACATATTTTTTGGTCTCATGCACCTATTTCCACTTTTTGTGAAGATACCTTTCATATCTTGTCAGGTTCAGAATCAGGATTTATTGTCAAGAACATGTCCTAATATTTGGTGATTTGGGGCAGCAGGATGGAGCAAACATTCATCTTATAACCATCGTTCAGAACTAGACTTAAAAATAAAGTTAACAGTGCACAAAAAACCAAGGCTGTGTCTTTGGCTCATTGATTATACAGGATCTGGTGGCATCAGGGAAGAAACTGACATTGTGGCATTGACCTCTATTCCTCAGGCTCCAGTACCTTATCCAATGATAGTAGAGTGAGGAAGTTATGGTCTGGATGGTGGAGGTTTTCCATGATAGAGACTTTTATTTTAAGACAGCATGTCATGTTTAGATTCTGACTGGAGTGAATTCTAGTGCCTGTGATGTTACAGGGAGAGATAAAAACCCTCTCGAAATTATGATTTTCCTGAGATATGGCAGCTCCAGACCAGGCAGTGATGCACCTACCAGAATGATCTGCATAGTACACCTGTGGAGGTTAAGGAGTGTCTTCATTGCGATAATGAATCTCCTCAGGCACATCACACAGTATAGCCAATGGTGAGGTTTTTTTGTGAAAGCATCACGATGGAGGTTCCATGACAGATCCTCAGAGTTTTAATGCTTAGGAATTTGACATTCGCTAACATCTGCACTCCTGAGACCTCCATGAAGACTGGGTCGTGTTCTTTTGACTTCCTGCAGAATCCAAAATCTTATCCATTGTTTTGTTGACATTGAGTGAAAAGTTTGATTTGTTAGCATTCAACCAGCTGATCTATGTCCTTCCTTCTTCGCTTCATCATTGCCATTTATTGTTTGCTGACAATTGTAGTGTCATCCGCCAACATGTCGATAGCAATGGAATTATGGCTCACCACACACAGTCATGGGTTTACAGAGAGTAGAGCAGGGGGCTAAGCACACATCCTTGGACTGCGCCTGTGTTGATGATCAGTGGGGAAGAGACCTTGTTTCCAATTCGTCCTGACTGTAGTCTTCCAATGAGAATGTCAAAGATCCAATTGCGGAGTGAGGTACAGAGGGATAGAGTTAGTTGCTTTTTGACCAGCACTGAGGGAACAATGGTATTGAAGGATGTCCTGAAGTGGATAACTAATCTAATATTGCTCCTTTTGGATCAACAGAGACAACCTAAATGAATTGAACTATGAATTAACCACATGTCATCTCTTTTGCCTCCCTTGTTGATCGACGTTCAATATTGATGAGTTGGAAAGATGCTGTTGCCCCTAAAAACACTCAATTACGCTGTAATATGGTGGCAGGCCTTACTTAGAATTAATCAGATGTTCTTCCACAGATTCACATTTAAACATTCTGTGTCCATGGGCACCTTTAATTCAACATTTTTTTACATTTAATCACTGGGACCTTGCTTTATATGTTTGTGTTTCTTTAATGATATTGAAATATTATGTACTCACTAAAGAACTTCAGAAGGGAAGGGGAATGAAATTGGATTATCGTATACTCTTTAAATCATGTTCTATTAGACATATGTTATAATTGTTTAAATGTTTATCACTTTATTTCTGTTTGTTATGATATAATGGTTAGACATGATAAATTATTTTTATAATTTGTATTTTATCTGAATCTTCCTTTTTATGTATTACCATTGATTAATGGCTTCTGTTTGTTTCTTGTTTCTTAAAGGCCACTGAAAATATTTTAAAAGAGAGCCTCATGCCTTTGAAGCAAAGGGCCTCCTGCCGGGTACCGGATATGAAAGGGGCCACCAGCCGGATTTGGAATGGGCCTCCTGCCAGATGCCGGATGTGGTATAGTCCTCCTGCCGGATGTGGAATGGGCCTCCATCCGGATGCCGGATGTGAAATGGGCCTCCTGCCGGATGTGGAATGGGATTCCTGCCGGATGCTGGATGTGGAATAGTCCTCCTGCCGGATGTGGAAAGAGCCTCAATCCGGATGCCGGATGTGCAGTGTGCCTCCTGCTGGGAAGGTAATTGTTTACATATTTTTTGGTCTCATGCACCTATTTCCACTTTTTGTGAAGATACCTTTCATGTCTTGTCAGGTTCAGAATCAGGATTTTTTGTCAAGAGCATGTTCTAATATTTGGTGATTTGGGGCAGCAGGATGGAGCAAACATTCATCTTATAACCATCGTTCAGAACTACTCTTAAGAATAAAGTTAACAGTTGTAAGGTAAAACATCATGAGATGGGAATGTGTAGGGAGTTACCCTGTACAGGGCAGTAACAAGAAGGGGAGGTGTCCTTGTACTCCTGTTAGGTAAAACATCATGAGATGGGACCGGAGAAGGAGTCACCCAGTACTAAGGAGTAACAGAATGCATCCTTGTACTTACAAGATAAGAGAGACATTGATGGATTGAGAGGCAGGAAGCTAGCAGGGAAAGGATAGCTACAGTTTTAGTCATTGGACAAGTAATGATATGATGATGTTCTAAGCATGTATCCAAGGGTATAAAAAATCACCATTTTGCTGATAACGGCAGAATGCATTCTCCGACTAACCTGGTTGGTCGCAAGTGTTACAATCCGGTAATAAAGAACAAAGAACCCTGATTTCGACTCAGCCTGGTGTTTGTCTCACTCATTCATGAACAAAGCAGACCTAACACAGTGCACAAAAAAGCAAGGCTGTGTCTTTGGCTCCTTGATTATACAGGATCTGGTGGCATCAGGGAAGAAACTGACATTGTGGCATTGACCTCTATTCCTCAGGCTCCAGTACCTTATCCAATGATAGTAGAGTGAGGAAGTTATGGTCTGGGTGGTGGAGGTTTTCCACGATAGAGACTTTTATTTTAAGACAGCATGTCATGTATAGATTCTGACTGGAGTGAATTCTGGTGCCTGTGATGTTACAGGGAGAGTTAAATACCCTCTCGAAATTATGATTTTCCTGAGAGATGGCACCTCCAGACCAGGCAGTGATGCAACCTACCAGAATGATCTGCATAGTACACCTGTGGAGGTTAAGGTGTGTCTTCATTGCGATAATGAATCTCCTCAGGCATATCACACAGTATAACCAATAGCCCTTTTTTTGAATGCATCACCATGGAGACTCCATGACAGATCCTCAGAATTTTAATGCTTAGGAATTTGACTTTCGTGAAAATCTGCAGCCTTCTTTGTTTATTTGGTGTTGCTTCTGGTTTGTGTGAGTTGGTCATTTCCCCAGTAGTCTCTTCCTCCTGCTTTATGTGGAATCCTCCAAATCCCAGATGCCGGATGTGGAATGTTTCTGCTGCAAGATGCCGGATGTGGAATGGTCGGCCTGCCAGATGTGGAATAGTCCACCTTTCAGGTGCCGAACGTGGAATGTTCCTGCTGCTAGATGCCAGATGTGGAATAGCTTTGCTGCCATATGCCAGATGTGGGATGGTCCTCCTGCCAGATGCCAGATGTGGAATTGTCCGCCTACCAGTTGCCAGATGTGGAATGGTCCGCCTGCCAGGTGCCAGATGTGGGATGGTCTGCCTGCGAGATATGGAATGGTCTGCCTGCTAGATGTGGAATGGTCCACCTGCCAGGTGCCAGGTGTGGATAGTCCATCTCCCAGATGCCAGATGAGGATTGGTCAGGTGCCTGTTGTGGATGGTCTGTCTGACAGGTGCCGGATTTGGACTGCGCCTCCTGGCGGATGTCAGCTGTGTAATAGTCCTTCTGGATGTGGAAAGGGCCTGCTAAAGGAAAAGATACTTTGGGGAATCTCCGATGTTCTTCTACCTTGATCACATTTAATCTATCTCTGCTTATGGGCTCCTTTTTATTCAATATTTTCCTAATTTATGAGATCACTAGAAACTTGCTTTATTATTTTGTGTTTTACTTTAATGATAGTGAAATGATTTGTACTTACCCGAGAAGTTCAGAAGGTGAGAGGATAGAATTTGTCGTATTAAATAATTTTGTGACTTTTTACAATTCGCCATGTTATAATTGTTGAAGTAATTTACAACCTTGTTGTCATTTGACTGTTATGATATTGTGTTTATATAATAGTTTGATTTCTCTTCTCTAACTCTTTCTTCTTTCTGTTTCCAGGTGCTCAATCATTTATCCAACATCCTGTGGACCAGACACTTTCAGAATTTGGAATTTTATAGAATGTAAAATAATAATATCAGTGGTATTTATAAGTACATTTAAGCTGTTTTCAAATGATCAAAAACAAAGGCACGTCCCAACTAGAAATGCCACTGCACAGGGTGGGGTTACAGTGGCCCTGGGTAGTGGGGTTACAGTGGCTCTGGGTAGTGGGGGTTACGGTGGCTCTGGGTAGTGGGGTTACGGCGGCTCAGGGTAGTAGGGTTACGACGGCTCTGGGTAGTGGGGTTACGGCGGCTCTGGGTAGTGGGGTTACGGCGGCTCTGGGTAGTGGGGTTACGGAGGCTCTGGGTAGTGGGGTTACGGCGGCTCTTTGTAGTGGGGATATGGCGGCTCTGGGTAGTGGGGTTACGGCGGCTCTGGGTAGTGGGGTTACGGCGGCTCTGGGTAGTCGGGTTGAGGCGGCTCTGGCTAGTGGGATTACGGCAGCTCTGGCTAGTGGGGTTACGGCGGCTCTGGGTCGTGGGGTTACGGCGGCTCTGGGTCGTGGGGTTACGGCGGCTCTGGATCGTGGGGTCACTGTGGCTCTGGGTCATGAGGTTATGGCGGCTCTCAGTCGTGGGTTACGGTGGCTCTGGGTCATGGGGTTACGGCGGCTCTGGGTCGTGGGATTATGGCGGCTCAGGGTTGTGGGGTTACGGCGGCTCTGGGTAGTGGGGTTACGGCGGCTCAGGGTACTAGGGTTACGGCAGCTCTGGCTAGTGGGGTTACGGCGGCTCTGGGTCGTGGGGTTACGGCGGCTCTGGGTCGTGGGGTTACGGCGGCTCTGGGTCGTGGGGTTACGGCGGCTCTGGGACGTGGGGTTACGGCGGCTCTGGCTAGTGGGGTTACGGCGGCTCTGGGTCGTGGGGTTACGGCGGCTCTGGGTCGTGGGGTTACGGCGTCTCTGGATCGTGGGGTCACTGTGGCTCTGGGTCATGAGGTTATGGCGGCTCTCAGTCATGGGGTTACGGTGGCTCTGGGTCATGGGGTTACGGAGGCTCAGGGTCGTGGGATTATGGCGGCTCAGGGTTGTGGGGTTACGGCGGTTCTGGTAGAGGGGTTACGGCGACTCTGGGTAGTGGGGTTACGGAGGCTCTGGGTAGTTGGGTAAGGGCGGCTCTGGGTTGGGGGTTACGGCGGCTCTGGGTATTGGGGTTACGGCGGCTCTAGGTCGTGGGGTTACGGCGGCTCTAGGTCGTGGGGTTACGGCGGCTCTGGATAGTGGGGTTACGGCGGCTCTGGATCATGGGGTCACAGTGGCTCTGGGTCATGAGGTTATGGCGGTTCTCAGTCGTTGGGTTACGGTGGCTCTGGCTCGTGGGGTTACGGCGGCTCTGGGTTATGGGGTTATGGCAGCTCAGGGTAATGGGGTTACGGCGTTTCTGGGTAGTGGGGTTACGGCGGCTCTGGGTAGTGGGGTTACAGTGGCTCTGGGTAGTGGGGTTATGGCGGCTCTGTGTAATGGGTTACGGCAGCTCTGGGTAGTGGGGCTATGGTGTCTCTGGGTCATGGGGCTACGGCGGCTCTGGGTCATTGGGTTAAGGCAGCTCTGGGTCGTGGGGTGATGGCGCCACTGGGTGGTGGAGTTACGGCGCCTCAGGGTGGTGGGGTTACGGCAGCTCAGGTTAGTGGGGTTATGGCGGCTCTGGGGAGTGGGGTTACGGTGGCTCTGGGTAGTGGGGTTATGGTGTCTTAGAGTCGTGGGGTTACAGTGGCACTCGGTAGTGGGGTTTCGGTGGCTCTGGGCCATGGGGGTTACGGTGGCTCTGGGATGTGGGATTACGGTGGCTCTGGGTCGTGGTGTTTCGGTGGCTCTGTGTAGTGTGATTAAGGTGGCTCTGGGTAGTGGGGTTACGGTGGCTCTGGGTAGTGAGGGTTACGGTGGCTCTGGTTAGTGGGGTTACGGTGGCTCTGGGTCGTGGGCTTACGGTGGCTCTGGGTTGTCGGGTTACAGTGTCTCTGGGTTGTGGGGTTATGGCGGCTATGAGTGGTGGGGTTACGACACCTCTCGGTGGTAGGGTTATGGCGGCTCTGGTTAGTGGGTTTACGGCGGCTCTGGGTCGTGGGGGTTTAGGTGGCTCCGGGTCGTGGGATTTTTGTGGTTCTGGGTCGTAGGGTTACAGTGGCTCTGGTTAGGGGGATTAAGGTGGCTCTGGGTAGTGGGGTTACGGTGGCTCTGGGTAGTCGGGCTACGGTGACCCTGGGTAGTGGGGTTACAGTGGCTCTGGTAGTGGGGGTTACGGTGCCTCTGGATAGTGGGGTTACGGTGGCTCTGGGTCATGGGGTTACAGTGGCTCTGGGTCGTGGGGTTACGGTGGCTCTGGGTAGTGGGGTTACGGCGGCTCTGGATTGTGGAGTTACGGCGGCTCTGGGTCGTGGAGTTACGGTGGCTCTGGGTAGTTGGATTATGGTGGCTCTGGGTAGTGTGGGTACGGTGGCTCTGGGTAGTTTGGTTACGGTGGATCTGGGTAGTCAGGTCACGATGACTCTGGGCAGTCGGGTTATTGTGCTCCGGGTAGTGGGGTTACGGTGGCTCTGGAGAGTGGGTTTACGGTTGCTCTGGGTGGTGGGGTTATGGTGGGTCTGGGTAGTGGGGTTATGGTGGCTAGGGTAGTGGGGTTACGGTGGCTCTGGGTAGTGGGGTTACGTTGGCGCTGGGTAGTGGGGATTACTGTGGCTTTGGTTAGTGGGGTTACGATGGCTCTGGATAGTGGGGTTATGGTGGCTCTGTTTAGTGGGGTTATGGTGGCCTGGGTAGTCGGGTTACGCTGGCTCTGGGTAGTGGGGTTAAGGTGATTCTAGGTAGTTTGGATATGGTGGGTCTGTGTAGTGGGGTTATGGTAGCTCTGGGTAGTGGGGTTATGGTGGCTCAGGGTGGTGGGGTTGCGGCGGCTCTGGATGGTGGGGTTATGGCGTGGTGGGGTTACGGTACCTCTGGGTGGCGGTGTTATGGCGGTCTGGGTCATGGGGTTAAGGCAGCTGTGAGTAGTGGGGTTACATTGGCTCTGGGTCGTGGGGTTACGGTGGCTCTGGGTAGTGGGGTTACGGCACCTCTCGGTGGTAGGGTTATGGCGGCTCTGGTTAGTGGGTTTACGGCGGCTCTGGGTGGCGGTGTTATGGCGGCTCTGGGTAGTGGGGTTAAGGCAGCTGTGGGTAGTGGGGTTACGTCGGCTCTGGGTAGTTGGCTTACGGGACTCATTTAAGGATTCTTATGTTTAGACTTTAACGATTTTTTTCAAATGTATTGTACACTTTGTTTGCAGTTCTTCATGTGTTTACATGTGTATGTTGTGTACAGCTTTTTAGACCTCCAATAAGTGGTATTTGTGTCTGTCCAGAGGAAAAATGAATCTCTGAGTTTTTATGTGTGTACTTGACAATAAATCGGAATCAATATGGCACCATTTGTTCCCAGTTGTTCTTTATTTGTTTCCCTGCGTAGGTTGAGTTGGTTCTTTTTGGCATGACCAAGAAGTGGTAACTCTGCCTCGCCTACAGGAACAAGAATCTCAGGGTTGAATGTGACGTCATGCACTGAACTCTGACAGTCAATCTGTAGTTGGCCCAAAGGGCCTGTTTCTACGCTGTGAAACTTTATGACTCTGTGAAAAGATCTGAGTGGCGGGAAATAATTTTTTTCAGGGAATGCCACAGTAAAGTCTGGAAATTCAAACTGCATTTAATTGTAATGATTCAGCAAAAATATGAGGAGAATTGGGATCAGTTCTTGGGAGAGAACAGGGAAGCAGAGCTCAAGTCCCCTCCTTTCCTGTCACAAGGAAATACAAGACAACGAGAGAAGGTCCCACGGACATTGAGCCATGTACACGGTGCACAGGCTTTGTTGGGAAGAGTTGGAGCTGAAGCAGGGGCCCTCACCAAAGCCACATCTGTCCCCATCTTTATCACCATCCTGACTGGGACTGTTGGAACCCTCCTTATTTGCTCAACAGCATTGAACACAGAACATTCCAGCACAGACTGGCCGTTCAGTCCACAATGTTGTGCTGACCGACGTAAACCTACTCCATAACAATCTAACCTACCTTACACCCGTCACCCTTTATTATCCTTACATCCATCTGCCTGTCAAAGAGTCTTCAATGTCCCGGTTGTCCCAGCCTCGATCACCACCCTCGCCAATACATTCCAGGCAGCACCACTCTCTGTGTGGACAAATGAAAGAGTCAGATCTCTCTCACATTTCCAAGAGTTAAGATTCAATTTATTGCCATGTAATAAAGACAGTGCAACATTACACAAAATTTGTTTTTCATCTGCTGTAGGGCAGACAGATTTGACATTGGCAGAAATTGCTTGAAGCACCTCTTTACAGTCAGAGAAAGAGAAGCAAACGAGACCTTCCCAGAGTCACTGAGCGTCCGTCAATTTGGCTCCAACCCTCCCATAGCCCCTGTTACCACACAGAATCTAGTCCAAACCATCAGCAGCTTGAGCTCCAGATCTGAGCCCCCATCATGATGAGGAACCCTTCAGGGACCTCGGCCCCCTCTCTCATCCTGCTTCAGATCCGTGGACCCACTTCGGCCAGTCTTGAGCCAGTCTCCTGCAGTCCTGTGAATCCCTCAACTGCACTTGTCAGCAGCTTCCCTCGAATCGCCCCCGCCCCCCTGCCTGTGGGTTCAACGACAGAACCCCTCTCTGGGCTGCCTCTGTGATCCTGTCCCAGGGGTCACCTCCTCTGCATCTCCTTCTTAAACCGGGGTGGGCTCCCCATTTCCTGGTGCCCTGAGCCAGTCCTCTGCTTCCCCGAAGTCTCTCACCTCTCCTGGCTGCTGCCAATCATAGGCCCTGCTATCCTGGAGGCGGCCCCCACGGCTGCAGCATTTTTCAAATAAAACCAGCATCAGGTCAATGTACAGGTTTTTAAAGCCTGTCCGGATCCAACAGCATTCAGACTGGATGGTAGGAGCCCACGACGGAGCACTGGGTTTCCGCTCTCCATGGGTCTGCAGTTCTGCCAGTGCTGCCATGTTCTCCCAGTCCCAGCTCTCTGAACAGTCAGGGTACCAAGGCTGTGTGGAGAAGCAGGGGAGTGGGGCGATGGGAGAATCGATCAGTTCATGATGAAATGGTGGAGCGGACTCGATGGGCTGAATGGCCGACCTGCTCCTAGGTCTCATTGTCTCATCTTTTGCAAAGTACAGACATGGTTTTTAAACCAAAACACACAATTTGTAAATCACAGTTTGGGCTTTTTAAATGAAAACTGCCCACATTTCGGCCCTGCAAAGTTGTGGTTTTTGACCCCAAAACACCACACATTTTGTCAAATACAACCTGATCTTTTGGAAAAAAAAATCACTGTGCACTTTCCTGCAAAACACAGCACAGGCCCTTCGGCCCTTGACATTGTGCTGACCCATATATTCCAATACAAACATTTCCCGACCCACTACCAGTGAATCCCAATTCACTGCATTCACCCCTTCTTGTAGAATTTAGGGTCTGTGAATGAAGACAGATCATGGGTTCAGAAGAAAAGTTGAAAAATATACATTTACAAATTTACAGAATTAAGTGATGCGGGGACCTGGAGATCCTGGTGGAGCACCTTAGCACTGGGGGGGGGGGCCTTAGGCTCCTTGGGTCTCCTGGTCCCCTTGTGAGGGAGGAGAGGTGGGCTGGTCCTCTGGCTCAATGGTGGAGGGGGATGCACTTTCCTCCTGAACTGGATCCCCCAAGGCCCTGACTGGGGGCTGTGAGAATGAGCTCCGTGACTTGCAGGGCACCTGAGGCAACAGACCCTTTGATCTGGTGGTTGCCAGGTCCTGATGTAGACCGTGTTCTCCCTCCCATCCGGGTATCCACAAAGGCATACGTGGGATTGTTGTGGAGCAGGTTCGCCCTTTCCACCAGGGGGTCGGTTCTTGCTTCTCCTCACGTGCTTCCTGAGAAGGACTGGACCCGGAGTGGTGATCCAGGTTGGGAGTGTTGTTCTCGATGTCGACCTACTTTCCAAATTGAGTAAGAGCTTGTGACGAGTTGTGTTGGTCATGGTACATAGTAGCGACTGGATGGAATGGAGCGCCATAGGGAGGACTTCCTGTTACCCCTCACCAGCAGGTGGCTCGTCACTCATAAAGGATGAATATAGCTGGGACACCTGAACAGTGCTCTAACAAACCTTTCCCAATTGATCTCCCAAAAACATATCTATATACTCTGTCACACATTGATGAAGTCCACAATCAGCTCTTTGACGCAGACAGTGGGTGTTATATTGCTTCAGCCAAGATATCTGTCTCCGTCCTGTGTGCTGACCCATTGACCCTTTTTATACAGTGCACTGCTGTGGTATCATTTGCTAATAAGTGATTGGAAAATGTAATTTCTGAATCAGTCATAGGTGCAAAGAGAATAGAGCAGGAGATGGAATTGGCCACCCTGTGACTCTCCGCTCCTGATTGTGGAGGAGATGAGTTTACCAATCCGTACTCTTTGGGGTCTGAAGGGAAGGAAATCCAAGTGGTCAAGTCACCTTTATTTATCATTCAAACCATTGCCATTAATATCACAGGAAAGATGAGAGAGGGTTTCTCTAGGAACAAGGAGCATATTGACATAAATCGGAATGAACTATTAAGTCATAAGACAATTTTTTTAAAAACCCACGAAAACAAACCCATGATATACGAGTACACATATGTTCTCGGAATAGAGGAGCCTGATGGCTTGCGGATAAAAGCTGTTACACAATCTGGATGAGTGGGCCCGAACGCTCCTTCCAGAAGGAAGAATGGAGACCATTTCCAAGAAGGGTGTGTGAAGTCTTTCACCATATTATTTGCCTTCCATGTGGATCTTGCCTTGTAGATGTCCATCATGGCAGGAAGAGAGACCTCAATGATATTCTCTGCTGATTCCACTATCCTCTGGAGGGTTTTAAGGTCTGAGGTGGTACAGTTTCCAAACCAGAGTGTGATGCAATGGCTCCGAATCCTCTCAATACATCCTCTGTAGGATGTCGTGTGGATGGAGGGTGGGAGATGAACTTTCCTCTGCCTTCAGAGGATGAAGAGATGCTACTGGGCTTTCTCGATAATGGAGCTGGTGTTGAGGACCAGGGGAGATTCTCCACCAAACGCACACCAAGAAACCTGGTCCTTTTCACAACCTCAACGGTGGAGCCGTCAGTGGTCAGTGAAGAGTGATCCTTCGGGCCTCCCTGAAGTGGACAACCATCTCTTTGGTTTTATTAACATTCAGATATAGACTGTTGGCTCTGCACTAGTCTGTTAGCAACTGCACCTCAACACTGACTCATCATTCTTGCTGATAAGGCCCACCACGGTCGCATCATCAATGGACTTGAGGATATGGTTTGAGCTGAGTCTAGTTGCACAGCCATGGGTCAGCAGAGTAGACACCAATGGACAAGCCCACAGCCCGGGTGAGGTGGGGAGGGGTGATGATCTGGGAAGTCCTGATTGTGACCCAGAATGCTTGAGATCTCCCCCACAGGATGTCAAGAATCTAACTGCAGAGGGAAGTGTTTAGGCCCAGCAGGTTCAACGTCTCCATCAGGTACTGAGGTCTGATTGGGTTGAAGGCTGAAGTGAAGTCAATGAACAACATTCCAACAGACCTGTGTTTGCTTCCAGATGGGTGAGGCTAAATGGAGGGAGGTGGTGATGGCATAATCCATAGAGCAGTTTGATCAATATACGAATGGCAGGGGGTCCAGTGAGGGGAGCAACAGGAGGTTGATGTGCCCCATGATGAGACTCTCAAAGCACTTCATGATGGTAGATGTAAGTGGAACAGGGCAGCCGTCACTGAGGCAAGAACTGATGACTTCTTCAGCCCAGGGACGATGGTGGCGGCTTTGAAGAAGTAGGAATTGTGCCCCTGTAGAAGCACAAGGTCGACTGGTGCTCCTCCGTCTTCTGTCTGGGCTGTGGTCATTCAGGCACAGGGCTTTTGACCTGGTTTATGGTGGCCTCGTTCTCTCATTGTCCGCCAAACACATCGGCATGGGCTGCGACTGTCCTGGGATTTGAGAAGTGCTCGTCTGCTTGCAGGAACGGGATGTCCTCTGGCATTTGTTCGAGGTAGGCTTGCTCAAGCATCAGGCAGGGTCTGTGACCTTCTATCAGTGCAAGCATCTCGTCCATCAAGGCCAATTTTATCAATACAGTCATCTGTTCTAGGAATAATATAACCATCTGTTTTAGTTACTGAATTAACCTTCCTGTAATCTGTACAGAATCTAATAATTCCATCTGGTTTCGGTACCAGAATACAAGAAAAAAAACCTTCTGAGTTTTAAGGTCTAATAATGTAATTTCTCAACATATATTCCACCTCCTGATCCATGATTTTACTCCTTAATGTATATACTATATAGGTCTTCCCCCAGGCCATTGAGGTGCATCAGCCTGGCTGCGTGCTGCCGACAGGAGAGTCTTTCTTTTCTTTTTCAATCTTTTTATTATTATTATAATTTATAAACACATACAGTTCAAAGAGATATAAAAAAATATACATAGTAAGTAATGAATTAATACAGAGATATTAAACAATAATATTACATAATAAAAATATATCATAAAAAAAATTTGATCAGTTTAGGGTGTGAACTATCTCTAAAAAAAAAGATATAATTAATAACAATATATGAAAAAAGAGAAAAAAAAACCCAAGAAAGAAGAAAAAACAAATCTGAATTTAAAAAAAACTTAAAAAAAAAACCTACAGATATAGCTAAACCACGCCGATCACTCCGATCTCATCTTACAGCCCAATTATCATACATAATCATAAAAAGAAAACAGAGCCAGATCAACTCACCACAAATGAAAATATTGAATAAATGGTCGCCAGGTTAACTCAAACTTAGAAGGGGATTCATAGACAGAGTTTCTAATTTTCTCTAAATTTAAACATAGTATGGTTTGGGTAAACCATTGGAAAACAGTGGGAGGATTTACCTCTTTCCAATTTAATAGTATAGATCTTCTAGCCATTAGTGTAAGAAAAGCAATCATACGATCCGCAGGAAGAGATAAATAAGTCAAATCTATCATAGGTAATCCAAAAATTGCAGTAATGGGATGTGGTTGTAAATCAATATTCAAAACAGTAGATATAATGGAAAAATTTTCCTTCCAATAATTCTGTAAAGAGGGACAGGACCAAAACATATGTGTAAGGGAAACTATTTCCAATTGACATTTATCACATATAGGATCGATATGAGAATAAAAGCGATGGAGTTTATCTTTAGACATATGAGCTCTATGAACAACTTTAAACCGTATTAGTGAATGTTTTGCACATAGAGAAGAAGAGTTTACCAGTCGCAGAATTTTATTCCAATTTTCATTAGAAATATGAAGGTTGAGTTCTCCTTCCCAATCATTTTTAAACTTTTCAAAAGTCCCAGAATTTATTTTTGTAATTATAATTTAGATATCACACCTTTTGGAGGGAATTTTGAATATAGTATATCCTCTAAAACAGTCGTAGTCTCCCGATTGGGAAAAGAGGGTAAAGTCGAAACTAAGAAACTCCTAATCTGCAAATATCGAAAGAGATCGAGGTAAATCATATTTCATGGATAATTGTTCAAATGACATGAAAGAGTTATCCAAGAATAAATCCGAAAAGCATGTGATACCTTTAACTTTCCAGAGTAAATAAGCTTGATCAATTAGAGAGGGATGAAAAAGGAAATTTAGTACAATAGGAGTTTCCAAGATAAAATGACTTAGGCCAAAAAATCTCCGGAATTGAAACCATATAGGTAGTGTATGTTTAGCCATTGGATTATCAATTTGTTTATATAATTTAGTAAGAGGAAAAGGGAGAGCAGCTCCCAAAATAGAGCTAATTGAGAAATTTTGCATCGGTTTAATTTCTAAATTTACCCAATGGGGATTTAGAGATAATTCTGAATAATTCAACCAATACCTTAAGTAACTAATATTAATTGCCCAGTAATAAATTCTAAAGTTGGGTAATGCCAACCCTCCCTCTAGTTTGGATTTCTGTAAATATTTTTTCCCCAATCTAGGATTCTTGTTTTGCCAGATATACGAGGACAATTTAGAATCGACCTTATCAAAAAAAGATTTAGGAACAAAAATAGGTATAGCTTGGAATATATATAAAAATTTAGGTAAGATCATCATCTTAATTCGGCCTATCATGGATAGGGATAATGGTGACCAAGGAGAGTCTAAAGATGCTGAGGAGGAGGGTTTTGAGGGCGATGTACTTGTCCTCCTCAGAGGGATCATGGATCAGATCATCAACTCTGGCTGCTGTTTCCTTGTTGAGGACACTCACCATGTGGTAGAACACACATGGTGATCTGCCGGAGTTGAAGCTCCGCCTCCACCTGCCTGATCCATGTGCGGGGCCGGTGGGTCCAGAATGGGGGAGCTTCACAGAGACAGTGCTGATCGCCGAGGAATCCATGATTTGAGACCAGATGTCATCTGGGCTCTGCAGGGTCACCAATGTCATGGCCGCTACACACAGAAAACACCACAGGACTTGATGGAATTTCCAGGACAATTGTTTAATTGAATTTGGAGCGCCCCAATTTAAGGCCAACGTTTGTTCTGCCCCACGCAGTGGTGACGTCATTAAGTGGCCCGGGACACAAACTGAGGCCACGAGGCAATAAGCAAGCCCTGACAGTGCCATCTTCTTCAGCTGCCCCGCCAGCGCAGTGGTACAAACAGGGCCGGTTCATTCACAGAGATGTGCACCACCATCAAACCTTATGATGAGGATAAGGGGAGTGGAGAACCATCTGTTTCAGAGGTGTTTGCTGTTGAGAGGGTTGAAGAAGTTATCGATCATAAGATTATGGCAACAAAATCTTGTGAGGGTAACCTTAAAGAAACCATGGTTCCTGAGCGCCTGTCGAACTCAGCAATTTTGGAAAATTTGGAGGAAAAGTTAGGTCATCTTAAATCACAAGAAACAGATGCAATTGAAGGAAGTAATTTTGAAATTTACAGATTTGTTCCTGATGTCCCAAAATAAACATATCAGTGATTTATCATGATGTAGACGTGGGAGAAGCAAGTCCCATGAATAAACACCCATATAGTATATACATTAAGGAGTAAAATCATGGATCAGGAGGTGGAATTTACGTTGAGAAATGACATTATTAGACCTTCAAACTCAGAAAGATTTTTTTTCTTGTATTCTGGTACCGAAACCAGATGGAATTATTAGGTTCAGTTCAGATTACAGGAAGGTTAATTCAGTAACTAAAACAGATGCTTATCCTATTCCGAGAACAGATGACTGTATTGATAAAATTGGCAAAGCTAAATTTCTTACTAAGTTGGATTTGTTGAAAGGTTACTGGTGTCTGTCTTTAACTGGGAGAGGAAAGATAATTTCGGCTTTTGTAACTCCATCCGGTTTATATGAGTATAACGTGTTACCTTTTGGCATGAAAAATGCCCCTGCTGCATTCCAAAGGATGATTAATTTGGTAATCCAAGGGTTAACTCATACAGATGCTTATATTGACAAAGGGGGTGATGTGGCCATCTTGGGTCTGTCCTCAGGGTGCACCGGGATCTGGTGATATCCGCACACCAGGTCAACCTTGGAGAAAGCCCTCGCACCGTGCAGGTTGGCCGTAAAGTTCTGGATGTGAGGGATGGGGTAACGGTCAGGAATGGTTGCCTCGTTGAGTCGTCGATAGTCTCCGCAGGGACGCCAGCCGCCGGAGACACACTAACCTGACAGATTGACACTGTGGAATCCTTGATGAAATTGAAACTTAAATGCAAATTTCCCTAACTACATTCTGGTTTCTGGTTGAAAAGTACATATTTCAACTTCTTTAACTGTTTTACAAGTGCTATTAATATTTAAACATGACAGTTCATAGATGTCAAAACAATGTTTAATCATTTCCCAAAAAAGCATTTATTTTAATGTTTGTAGTTTAATTTTAGCATTTATATTATGTTTTTTTAAAATAGAAATGAGGATGTGAATTTCCTGATCTACATTTTGTTTCTTGTAGAAAAGTATTTTTTCCAACCTCTGAGAACGTTTCACATATGAAATTAATTTATATACAACACAGTTCATAGTTTGTGAAAACAAAGATAAAACTTTTCCCAAAATAGCATTTATTTTAGTGTTTGTAGTTACATTTTAGCACATATTTAAAATTGAAATGTCGATGTGAATTTCCTGATGTACATTTTGTTTTCTTGAAGAAAAATCGTTTTACATGTGCTGTTAATTTATACACAACACAGTTCATAGCTTGTGAAAACAAAGATTAAACATTTCCCAAAATGCCATTTATTTTAGTGTTTGTAGTTCCTTTCCATTTTAACATCCCAATTTTATACTCTGAGACTCAGGAACTTTACAGGTTGATACTGTGAAGTTCACTTCCATAAAAATGTCACACTTTGAAACTCACTCACATCACCAGGTCACACTGTGAAAATTATTCACATACCAAGTTTACACTGTGGGACTCACTCACATAACATTTTCAATGTGGGATTCACAAAGTAAACAAGATTATACTGTGCAAATCTCTCACATACCAAGTTTACACTGTGGGACTCACTCACACAACATTTACAATGTGGGATTCACAAAGTAAACAGGATTATACTGTGCAAATCTCTCACATACCAAGTTTACACTGTGGGACTCACTCACACAACATTTTCAATGTGGGATTCACAAAGTAAACAAGATTATACTGTGCAAATCTCCCACATACCAAGTTTACTCTGTGGGACTCACTCACATAACATTTACAATGTGGGATTCATAAAGAAGACATGATTACACTGTGGGACTCACTAACATAAAGTTTACAATATGGGATTCACAAAGAAAACATGATTATTCTTTGGAACTCACTCACATCACAAGGTTACACTGTCGAACTCACTAACAAAACATTTTCAATGTCAAACTCCAATGAGAAAAGAAGGTCAAAAAGTGGGACTCACTCACTTACAAGGTTAGACGGCGGGTAAAAATCACATCACATGTTCATTCTGATGAACTCATTCAAATAACAAAGTTACATTGTGGAATCCGCCTCAATAAGAAAGATAAACTGGAAGAGTCATGTAATGGAGTAGTGGCCGGTAGGAGAATACCAGCCCTCTCCAGAAAAAAAGGAAATAAGTGAAGAAAAAGCAAAGCCCCTGTCTTGGGTAAACTTATACCTCTCATTTTGTTCATTTTAGATTGGTCACAGTGTTTGAGCTACCGAAAGAAAATAGACACACACACACCGAGAACAGTTCAGTTTATACAAATGTTTATTACAAATTCAAAAGCTGATTTCACAGTACAATATGCAAGCTCTTCCCAACTATACTTATCAACGCTTGGACTGGTCCCAAGTGCCGAAGCGAGGCAATGACTGCACACTTGTAGTAGGTTGTCATGGCGCCGGTAGCAGCTTCTCCACCTCCCCCGACAGGGACGTTGCTCGGACTCTGGCTGTTCTTCCTTCTTGACAAGGGGTGTTCCCACCCCTCGGAGAGTCTAAACTTCAGTAGCAGGACCACAGGCTTATATACCCCAAAAACAATTAATCATGCGCCTCCTCCTTCTAACATTTGTCAGTCAAAATCAAAACTGAACATTATATTCTACAATTTAGAAGATTAATTATTATGGAACCAGGATGTTATGATTTCCTGGTTTATCTCGTAGATACAAAGACTTATTAAAACTTCTCGAGCAAGACAGGTTATGACCAATTCGTCAATTTCAGAGTGTTGCATTTGACAATTGCTTTCCCTGGGCCTCACAGTGGAATTCCATTTCAAAGTCTATCTTCAGATAAATCCCCATGGCTGAGATTAATTACATCTGCTAGTTCTGAAAGTAAGGTGACCTGCGTGTGGACCCAGTGTCGTCAGTTCCTCATAAGCAAAAAGCATCTGTGCACATGGTTTTAATCCTCCATTACAGCCCCAGACACACAAATCATAACAAATAAAAAATAAAGGTGTGGAGAAAATGGCTCCTCAGAAAGAAAAGCCAAAACAACAGGAAGAAAAGAATAAAGACAGCAGAAGAGAAAGTGAAGGCCTTACCTGCACGAAAAAGCAGGGACCCACCGTGGAAAGAGGAGCCCGCTCCCCGAGGTGAGTGGAGACCCCGCAGGGTCGCGACCCACCAACTGTGGGACAGCAAAAATGGCTCACGGAGCCAAACAGGGGTGCACCACTGCGGATACGCGAAGAATCGTGCATGTGCGATGAGCACGACAAGGGAATACTGACGGGAGGGGGACCGGCTGTGGAGTTAAACTCCACAGCACCAACAGCTGTGAGATGCCCGACAGCAGGGCTCCCAGCTGGAAGATAAAGAAAGCAACTAGAAAGGGAGGGATGAGAAAGAAAAAAGGAAGCAAGAGACACAACAGATAAACAGCCCAGAAAAAGAGGACCAACATCAAGAAACCATGGAAAAAAAACCCAACAAACTGAGTGTGATAGTACAGATCTATCACCAATGTACATAGTGTATATAGTTACAGTATCTAGACTGTATTTACAGCGATTGGCTGAGAGCTAAGCCACACCTATTGTTTGGGCCTTAAAGGGTTGTGTCCCTAGCCAGGTCGGATCATTCCGGACTGGTCGGCCACCTGTGAAGAGCTCCGGTCTTTTGCTAATAAAAGCCTTGGTTTGGATCAACAAGTCTTTGGTTCTTTCGACGAGCTCTACAATTTTATTAGCAAAAAGAATTTTTTTTGAAAGGGATGGAGCGTTTAACTCGGCCAGAAAAACTTGATATCGACCCACAGTCAGCTACAGCCTTCAAAGCCTTTAACTTCTGGCTGCTGAACTTTGAAAACTTCCTGAGATTCATTCGGGTGGAGGAGGATAACCAGCGTCTAACAGCATTGCTGTCTATGGTGTCCTTGAGAGTCTACGAGAACATCCAGGATGAGACCACTTACACCGCAGCCATAAAGGTACTGAAAGAACTGTATGATCAACCGGTGAACAGAGTTCATGCCCGGCTCATGCTTGCGTCGAGGAAACAACAGCCCAGCGAGTCCAGCAAGGCATATTTACAAGTATTAAAGGCATTGGGCAAGGACTGTAACTGTGTGGACAAAACTGCTGCCGAGATCACTAGCGACCTCGTCCGGGATGCCTATGTGGCCGGGCTCCGGTCGAACGAAGTGAGGCTGCGTTTGCTCGAACAAGGGGTAGAAAAACTAGAGGACGTGGCCCGGATTGCAATCACAATGGAGGATGCAGCCTTAAAGTCCACCGAGCTCTCTAGGGACTGGACCCCTCGTTCTGATGTGAGTAAAGTGCCCTTCTACCCTACCCCTGACGGCCTGTCGGCTGCTGCTACCCTGCCCCGTGCGAACCCGAAATGTTATTTCTGCGGGAGGGACAAGCACAGCAGGTCCCAGTGCCCAGCAAGAAAAGCCAGGTGCCAGAAGTGCCTTAAAAAGGGCCACTTTGCTGCAGTCTGTAGGTCTAAAATGGCCGCCAGCAAACACAGTGCCTCGTGTGAAGCTCAACCGCCACTATCCCATTCAAACTCTTCTTCCCCAGAGCTCTCGTCCAATGAGAGCGAGGGCTCCCCTGCACGGCAACGCCTGACGTCACGGAGACGCCGAACCCGGAAGGGGCAACCCACCGTCGCAACCATGGTGATGGCCTGCCTCTCGCCCCCGTGCGGAACACTTGACACTACCGCCGCTGCTGCCGCCGCCACAGCCACCCCCGGGGCCGACGCTACCGCCGCTGCTGCCGCCGCCACAGCCACCCCCGGGGCCGTCGCTATCGCCGCTGCTGCCGCCGCCGCCACAGACATCCCCGGGGCCGACGCTACCGCCGCTGCTGCCGCCGCCACGGACACCTCCGGGGCCGACGCTACAGCCGCTGCTGCCGCCGCCACGGACACCCCCGGGGCCGACGCTACCGCCGCTGCTGCTGCCGCCACAGACACCCCCGGGGCCGACGCTACCGCCGCCGCAGCCACCCCCGCGGCCAACCAGGTGCTCACCCTAGCGTCCATCGCTGACGACCGCCAGGGCCCGACCACCGATCACGAGCGACTACAAACCCCACTACTTACCATTCACCTGCCACAACAGCACTTCCGGGAGGTTCTCCAACCTTCTCCTCGAGCGTTGACTACGTCATCCCGTTGCGTGACGTCATCCCGTTGTGTGACGTCATCCCGTTGCGTGACGTCATCGCGCAAAACTTGCCTGTCAACTGCTTCAATAACATTAAACCAGCAATGCTCTCATCCCCTCACCAGAGCAATGGAACTGATTAAAGTGCATGGACACTACACCAATTGCTTATTTGACTCTGGGTCAACTGACAGTTTTATCCAGCCAGATCTGGCCCTCCGTTGGGGACTTGACATTATCCCCACTACCCAGAGGATCTCATTAGCGACGAGGTCGCACTCGACTGGGATAAAGGGGTATTGCATCGCCACGCTGGAAGTACAGGGCGTGACGGTCACCCACTTTAAATTATTCATCCTTCCCCAATTGTGCGCCCCAGTGTTGCTGGGATTAGACTTCCAGTGTCAGTTCCAAACGGTGTCCCTACACTTTGGGGGACCCCACGCCCCCCTCTCGGTCTGCCATCGCCCCACTCCCGAAGCACCCGAGCAACCCGCCCCCGTGCCCCGGGGCCAATCCTGCGGCCTTTCCACACTCCGGATTGCCCCGCCAGCACTCTTCGCAAACCTCACCCCTGGCTGGAAGCCTGTGGCCACCAAAAGTCGGCAATATAGTTACGAAAACAGGCAATTCATTAGGAGTGAGGTGCGTAGATTGCTGGATGAGGGCATCATCGAACCCAGTTCAAGCCCCTGGAGAGCCCAGGTGGTGGTTGTCAAGAATGGGGAAAAACTACGGATGGTGGTCGACTATAGCCAGACCATTAACCGCTTCACACTCCTGGATGTGGTGAACCAGATCGCCCAGTACCGCATTTTCTCCACTATTGACCTACGTTCGGCCTACCACCAGCTCCCGATCCGCTGCGAGGACCGACCATTCACGGCCTTTGAAGCGAATGGGCGGCTATATCAATTTCTCAGGGTACCATTCGGGGTCACAAATGGTGTCGCGGTCTTCCAGCGGGAAATGGACAGGATGGTGGACCAGAACGGGCTAACCGCTACCTTCCCGTATCTGGACAATATCACCATCTGTGGCCACGACATGCAGGACCATGACGCCAACCTAGACAAATTTCTTCAAACTGCCCGTCAGCTAAACCTGACTTACAATTTGGACAAGTGTGTTTTCCGGACCACACGACTCGCTATTCTAGGTTGTGTGGTGGAAAACGGGATAGTCATGCCAGATCCTGACCGCATGCGTCCCTTAATGGACTTACCCCCCCCACATACCCAGAAAGCTCTCAAACGCTGCCTGGGCCTTTTCTCTTATTACGCCCAATGGGTTCCAAACTACGCCGACAAGGCACGTCCTCTTATCAAGACCACCTCTTTTCCCCTCTCGACCGAAGCCACAGCGGCTTTCGATCGAATCAAATCTGACATCGCTGCTGCGACGCTGCACGCGATCGATGAGTCTGTCCCGTTTCAAGTCGAGAGCGATGCTTCCGACTTCGCCCTGGCAGCCACCTTGAACCAGGCCGGTCGGCCTGTAGCCTTCTTCTCCAGAACCCTCCAGGGTCCGGAGAGTAGACACTCCTCGATCGAGAAGGAGGCCCAGGCCATAGTTGAAGCGGTACGTCGTTGGAGACATTACCTCGCTGGGAGGCGCTTTACACTGTTGACTGATCAACGCGCGGTCTCCTTCATGTTCAGCAACACCCAGCGTGGTAAGATAAAAAACGACAAAATCGCCAGATGGAGAATCGAACTCTCCACCTTTAACTATGACATCCTGTACCGGCCTGGTAAGCTCGACGACCCGCCTGACGCGCTCTCCAGGGGGACGTGCGCCAGCATACAGATGGACAGACTACGGAAACTCCATGAGGCGCTCTGTCATCCAGGGGTCACTAGGTTTGCTCACTTTGTCAAGGCGCGCAACTTACCCTACACAGTTGAGGAGATCCGCTCCATGACCCGAGCCTGTTCGGTGTGCGCCGAATGCAAGCCCCACTTCTTCCGTCCGGATAACTCCCACGTCATCAAAGCCACCCGCCCCTTCGAGCGTCTTAGCGTAGACTTTAAGGGACCTCTGCCGTCGACCAACCGTAATACCTACATCCTTACGGCCATCGACGAATACTCCCGCTTCCCATTCGCCGTGGCCTGCCCAGACACCACTGCCACCTCAGTGATACAGGCCCTTCACAGTATTTTCACCATCTTCGGGTACCCCAATTCCATCCACAGTGATAGGGGGTCCTCATTCATGAGTGCAGAGCTGCAACAGTACCTTCTGGAGTGTGGTATTGCTTCAAGCAGGTCCACGAGCTATAACCCACGCGGTAATGGCCAGGTCGAGAGGGAGAATGCCACCATATGGAGAGCGGTTACACTGGCTCTCCGGTCTAAAGGTCTCCCCACCTCTCACTGGCAGGAGGTTCTCACTAGTGCCTTACACTCCATCCGCTCCCTCCTATGTACTGCAACAAATGCCACCCCCCACGAAAGGATGTTCCTTTTCCCGAGGAAATCCGAATCGGGAACCACTGTACCGGCATGGCTCACCGTCCCTGGCCCCGTCCTTTTGCGACGCCACGTCCGGCACTCAAAGAACGACCCCTTGGTCGACCGAGTGACTCTACTCCACGCGAACCCACATTACGCATACGTGGAGTTCCCAGACGGGCGGGAGGACACTGTTTCGGTGCGGGACCTAGCTCAGGACGCGGTAGACCCAGCAAACCCCCCAACTCCTGATGCTCCAGGCCCTGTGCCGCAACAGAAGGACCAACAGCACCCCAATGACTCGGGCCACCCTGCCGACAAAACGACTGGGGAATTGAGTGACGGAGCAGTCGCACCCGATGAGCCCGCTGGTGACACCACTCCAGCGACCCCAATCCCGGCGCCACGGCGGTCACGCCGGATGGTCAGACCCCCTGACCGCTACAGTCCTTGACCTACCCCTTCCTTTTCATTCTCTCCCTCGTTTTTGTTTTTTTTTCCCGGGTCAATTCTCCAAGAAGGGGTGAATGTGATAGTACAGATCTATCACCAATGTACATAGTGTATATAGTTACTGTATCTAGACTGTGCTTACAGCGATTGGCTGAGAGCTAAGCCACACCTATTGTTTGGGCCTTAAAGGGTTGTGTCCCTAGCCAGGTCGGATCATTCCGGACTGGTCGGCCACCTGTGAAGAGCTCCGGTCTTTTGCTAATAAAAGCCTTGGTTTGGATCAACAAGTCTTTGGTTCTTTCGACGAGCTCTACACTGAGACAAGCAGCTCAACCAGAAAGTCCAAAGAGATACAGATACAAGGAAGAGAAATAGAAGACACAAACCCAAGAGCAGACACAGAAGAAGAAGAAGGAGAACACCAAGCTCTGCACAGAGGAATCGGAGGTAAAATGAATGGAGAGTACATAAAGAAAAATTATCTTTCAAGAACAAATGAAAGCATTAAAAGAATGGCTGACACTAGAATTTAGTGAAATTAAAAGTACAGAAGAAAAAGTGAGTAGTATAGAGCTGGTCATAACAGATGTAGGGAAAGGATCAGATAATGGGGAAGAACGTGTAATGGTGGTAAAAATGGAAGTGAACAACCTAAAAAGAAAATTGGAAGAAAGTGACAAAAAAGTTAAAGAAACACAGGAGTTGTTAGCGCAGAAGTTGGATATAATGGAAAACTATAGTAGGTGAAACAATATAAAGATAGTGGTCCTTAAGGAAGATGAAGGAGGCAAAGATATGAAAGAATTTATAAAAGAATGGATCCCAAAGGTCCTGGGAATGCCAGAAAAGCAGGAAAGAATGGAAATAGAAAGCACACACACAACATTAGCCCCGAAACCACAGTCACAACAAAAAACAAGATCCGTTTTAGTAAAATTCCTGAAGCACATGACAAGAGAAACTATATTGGAGAAGGCAATGAATAAAATTAGAGAAGAGGAGAAAAAACCACTGGAATACAAAGGTCAATTTTTTTTCTACCCAGACTTAAGTTTGGAGCTCCTAAAGAAGAGGAAGGAGTTTAATGCAGCAAAATCGATCCTATGGTAGAAAGGCTTTAAATTTATGTTAAGATATCCAGCGGTGCTTAAAATAGTTACCCGGGGCAGCAAAACGGACTGTTCTCGGATCTGGAGAATGCACGAGAATTTGCAGAACACTTACAAGACAGACAGAGAGATGAAGAGATGTTGCAAGAACAAAGAACAACAATAAACTATATATAAAGATGTAAAAATAATGTATAAGTAAGAACTAAAGGAGGGAAGAAAAGGGAAGTCAGGGAGTAGGGGGAAAGAAAAGAGGAGGAGTTAACAAATAAATAAATAAAACATAAAAAGAAAAAGAGAAGAAACGAGTAGGAGCTTTGTTATAATGTGAAGATAAAAGTCTTTTCTGGAGGGGGTTGGGTGGGAGAGAATAACAGTTACTGCGAAATCAGTTGACACTTGCGAACGGGTTCGCAGTCTGAATGGAGAGGGAAGTTGTGGTTGCCCAGCAAGGGACAAGGGGTGACTCAGAGATGGGGGACAGTTGGGGTTAAGGGAATTATAGATGTGGGAATGGTGGAAATATTTTATGTTTTAGAAGTGTTGTCATACAGTGCGTTCAAAAAAAGAAAACTGAGAAATGGAAATGGGGAAAAGGGGAAAGGTGGTGGTGAGGAATCGGAAATGAGATTTAAACAAAGTATGAGATGGCTATGTTGAACTATATGACTATAAATATTAATGGAATACATAACCAAATCAAAAGGAAGAGGATATTAAATTTACTGAAAAAATAGATATAGCATTCGTGCAGGAAACACATCTAACTGAAGTGGAACAGAAGAGATTAAGGAGAGAGTGGGTAGGGCAGGTAACAGCACCATCATATTAATTCAAAAGCCAGAGGTGTAGCTATATTAATCAATAAAAATGTACCAATCAAAACAGAGGAGGAAATAATAGATCCAGCAGGGAGATATGTAATGATAAAGTGTCAGATATATTCAGAACTCTGGAATTTGGTCAATATATATGCACCTAATGAAGAGGATCAAAAGTTTATGCAAAATATTTTTTTGAAGATTGTAAAAACACAGGGGAATATATTGATAGGAGGATAATTTGGATTCAAAGATGGATAAAACTGGACAAAAGACTAGCAGAAAGTACAAAATAGCCAAATTTGTGGTTAAATCAATGCAGGAAATGCAACTTTTGGATCTATGGAGGAAGCAACACCCAAAGGAGAAGGACTACTCACATTATTCGAGTAGACATAAAACATACTCAAGGATTGACCTGTTCCTGTTGTCAGCCCATATCCAAGGGAGATTTAGGATAATGGAATATAAAGCTAGATTGTTATCTGAACGCTCACCCCTGTTATTAGCAATAGAACTGGAGGACATCCCAACAAGAACATATAGATGGAGATTAAACTCCATCCTACTTAAAAGACAGGGGTTTAGAGAATTTATTGAGCGCCAAATTAAAATGTACTTTGAAATAAATATGGAATCAGTGAAAGACAAATTTTATAATGGGATGCAATGAAAGCCTTCATCAGAGGGCAGATAATAAATTATGTAACTAAGATGAAAAAGGACTACAATTGGGAAATAGAACAGCTGGAAAGGGAAATAGTAAGTACAGAAAAAGATCTAGCATCAAGGGAAGATACAACAAAAAGAAGAGAATTGGCAGACAAAAAAAAAATGAAACACTACAAATGTATAAGGTGGAGAAGAACATAATGAAAATAAAGCAGAAGTATTACGAGTGAGGAGAAAAAAACGCACAAAATACTAGCTTGGCAGCTTAAAACAAAACAAGCTAAAAGAACGGTTTTGGCATCAAGGAAAAAAGACAAACAAATTACATAAAACCCAACAGAGATCAATGAAAACTTTAAGGAATTCTAGGACCAATTATACCGAACTGAAATTGAAGGGAAAGAAGACAAAATAGATGAGTTTCTCGCTAAAATTGAACTACCAAAATTGCAATAAGAGGAGAAAACAATCATAGCTCAAAAAACAATTTGAAAAGATGAATTAACTATTTCCATAAACCCTCCCCTTTTACGTCTATTTTTCTAAATCCACTCCATGATCGAAACATCTCCACTTGACCCAACCCACATTTCTTCTCCCATTCAAGCACTCAGTAATACACCAAGGCAATAAAATAAAATCTCAATGCTGGAAATACTCAGCAGATCATCTACTGGAAAAATAATTGGAGTTAAAACCATCAGGTCGATAACCTTTCACTGGGATTCAGAAAGATGATCAAATAAACCTGATTCTATTTGCTGTGAAAAAGAAGAGGGGAAATAACAAACTGAATACATGGGATGAAAAGCCCGAGCAGCAGAAATGGCAGTGGTGCTGGATGAGTGGAGTCGACTCGCTGATCAGCACATATATCTGGATGGAGGGGTAAAGGATAAACAAGACAAACATGATGCCGTCACTGTGAGGTTCAATACGTCAGCTGCAGAGAATCTGAAATGAAGGAATGGTGAAAATACTTGTTTTTGGATCAATGTGACAAAATTTGCGCTGACAAAAGAAAACAAAATTGCTTTGCTCTGCCAGAACTCTCTAGATCAAGGGGCACAATAAAATAGTCCAGAAGCCAACATTATGAAATTGAACAGCCAAGTTATACAAATCGGCAGCAAGAGATAAAACACAGTTACATAATTCCATGAAAGTTGTGTCACAGGACGACAGGGTTCTAAAGACAGCTTTTGTCATCTTGGCCTTCATTAATTAACATATTGAAAATAGGAGTTGGGAAGTTATGGTGAGGTTGGATAAGATGATGGTGAGGCTGAATTTGGAGTATTGTGTGGAGTTCTGGTCACCTAGCTACAGGAAGGGTATTAGTAAGATTGAAAGAGTGCAGAGAAGATTTACTAAGAAGCTGCCAGGTCTTCAGGAGTTGAGCTACAGGGAAAGGTTGAACAGGTTGGGACTTTATTCCTTGGAGTGTCGAAAAATGAGTAGGAGATTGCTTAAAGTGGCATATGAATGGGAAAAAAGGCTGAGAAAGACTGCAGTGGACCCAATTGTGAAGGAAAATTTTGCTTGAGAAAAATTGTCATTGGCCCATTTCATCTGGAGTTATGAAACCACGCACAGAACAAGTCAATGAGGTACGATTAAAAAAGTGGTTTTTGAAATTTTTCTTTTCAATTACATTCCTCCTTAAGTAATCCCTTATTAACAGAGCACCTCTGGCAAAGGGATTAAGTGGAATATGATCCGGGGGGTGGGGGTGGGGGTGTGGAGGAGGAGTTTGAAAATCACTGTTCTTGATGAAAAGGTTTCTCTGTCTCCGTGTTAAGCAGACATCCTTTTATTCTGAGGTTGTTCCCACTGGTCCTAAACTCTCCCAGTACTGGCAAAATCCTCTCTATCCAGCCCTTTCACTATTCATCAGATTTCAATGAGGTCCTGCCTCATCCTTCTAAGCTCGGGCGAGTACAGACCCAGAACCATCAAATGTTCCTCAAGCATTATTCCGCTCATCCCCAGGATCATTCTTGTAAACCACCTCTGGTCCATCACATCCTCTCTTAGAAATGGGGCATAAAATTGCTCACAACACTTATGAGATCAGGACAACCAGAAGGTGGTCACAGGAGGGAAGACAGCTGCAGGGCTGCCTAGAGTCCATGGATTGGATGGTGTTCAAGGAGTCAACTGAGGGGAGGTGGGGGGAGGGGGGTGTCGTGGAAAGATGGCATCAATAAAAGACGTGAGAAGACACCTCACCCTGACTGAACTGTTCAATATTCGAACTGTAGTGACTTTTTTGACTTTATCAATGTTTTGAACAATAATTTTCTACTGTAGGATTCTAGAAATGAAGAAGGGAAAAAAATAGTGTTGGGCACGACCAGTTGCCCCAATAATCACAGAGACAAAGACTGAGGGGAACGATAGGCTTTATTACACAAAAGACTGCAGGCCCGCCTCCAAGTGAGGGAAGTGAAGGGAAGGAAGAGGTGGCTCGACCTTTATGCCCTGGGTCACAGGGGAGGATTCCAGGAGAGGATGACATCAGGTGCGGCGGGGTGGGGTGGGGGGAGCAGCCCGTGCCTGTACTGGTCAGTACATACAACATTTCATTACAAGCAACTTAGAAAAAACCTAGGTTTTCAACCTGTGAAAAGTGCAGAAGAAGCAAGGCTGACCTTCCAGAAGGAACCTCAGCAACAGTTATATATAGATCCGAATCCTCAACTTAGAACTCGGGAGAAGCTGGAAGAAACGTCCGCATCCTCTGCGCCTCCAGAGACGCAAGATGTTGCCAAGATCTTTGGCCTGGCGGCAGGCCAGGCGGAGTGCGAGCATGGTATCTGACCCGAGTCTGGCTTGACTAAGGAGAGTGGGGGGTGGGTGCCCAAATGCGAGCACAAGTTAGCAGGAAGGCGACTGACAGTATGCAGCGGCCCAACTGGAGATGCTCCCCTGCGTGCTACTGAGCTTCTCAGTATGGATGGATGTTCTCACATGCAGGAAATTCTGGATCAGATCTGCAGTAGGGCTGCCAGGTATGAGTTGGAGGAGGACAAATCAAAAGTTCGAGATGAAGAAGAACAAGAATGACTACTTTCTGCAGTTGGACTCATTGAAGGGTGGCCTAAGACTTTAAGAACATCTCCTTCTCCAATGAAAGCTGTTGGTTCACCACAGACACCTTCCCCAGTCTTCAAAGCCCCTGTAACAGGGATGGAAGTCAACCTCATGTCTACAGAACTGATCCAACCAAATGAAAAGATTATGTCTTTTATGACCTAAAATTTTGAAACTTTAAATGATCAATTTGCTGGTATAAAGGAAATAATGGCTGGTATGTGTGAAGAAATTACATTTATTCAAGTTGATATTAATAAGAGTTTAACTGCAATGGATACTGGACAAGATCAAATGCAGAAGATAGAAGACATTTTTATTGACTGTAAGGACCATGTGGAACATTATGCAGAGAGAATGGATTACATTGAGGATTTGTTTACAGGAGAGATTTGTTAAAAAACATTGATTCGTTAGAAAATTAAAGTTGTCTAATAATATTAAGATAGTTGTTCTGCCAGAAGATATTGATGGTTCAGATCCTGTAAAATTATTTTTGTAAATGGATTCCAGAGTTGTTGGGAGTCGAGTCTTTTTAGATAGGGCTCATAGGGCGTGAAGAAGAAAACCTTTTCTGGGTCAAATGTCAAGAGCGGTTCTTTTAAGATGTTTGTGATATCAGGATAGAGAAATTATATTGCGGCTTGCGGATCAGAAAGCTCGCCTTGATCAAAGCCCTACGATGTATCAAGGCAATAGGGTATTATTTCATGATAATTTAAGTCAGGAGATTATTAAGTGATGGAAAGAGTTTAATCTGGTCAAAGCAGTTCTGTGGAAGAAAGGGTATAAGTTTACTTTTCGGTATCCGACGATATTTAAGGTGATTTATGGGCGAGATCAGTCTCAATGTTTTGAGAGTCCTTATGGTGCATTATCTTTTGCAAATTCCTTCCCAGATTTGAAGGAATTGATGGGGAAAATGTCCGAGGATGAGATTGGGAAGGGAACGGGAAAAAGAAGTTGGAATCAGAATTGGTGAGTGATATTGAAGATGAAGCTCAAGCTCAATGTGGGTGTTACCATTGGGATGTTTTAATGTTCGGTTGGGGGGTGGTGGTTGACTCTGCTACTTCTAAAGTCATCTGCCACTTGCGGTATTGACTGCACCTGGTCCACAGAGGGGGGTCCGACTCTTGGGCTCTTAGGTTTTTACATTTTTTACAGAGGTTTCTTATTGTTTGAAAGGGGGGTTTGGGTTTTTAAAAAAAATTATATCCAATTGTAATTGCTGTGTGAAGTGTCAATCTGAGGAGGAAATTAAGTTATGGCTCATTTAAATTTTGTGACCTTCAATGTTAAATGACTTAATAATTCAATGAAAAGGAAGGGAATATTGGCATATATAAAGAAAATGAAGGTTGATGTTGCCTTTTTGCAAGAAACTCATTTGTCTGAGAAAGAACATATGAAATTGAAAAGAGATTGGGTCGGACATGTTTTTCATCTCCATTTAATTCGAAAGCTCGAGGTGTTGATACTTTGGTTCATAAGAAGATACCGTTTCAGTTGGAATCATTCTCTGCCGCATTGGGTCGAGAGCTGTTGGTGAATTGTAAAATTTTTGCTGAAGCATGGACTTTGATGAATGTTTATCCACCCAATGAAAATAATGAAGACGCAATTTCTGAAACTTTTTGGAATCTGGGTCAAGCTAATGAAAATATTTTGGTTGGTGGGGATTTTAATTGTGTGTTGGATAAATTTCCAAAAACTTTACAAAGAACCAAAATAGCTAAATGGATGTTAGACTCAATGAAAGATTTGAATTTGTTGGAAATCTGGAGGAAGTTAATACTGACAGAAAAAGACTTTTCTTTTTATTCACCCAGACATGATTCTTTTTCGAGAATTGACTTTTGCTTAATGTCAGTACAATTACAGGGTGGATTTATACATGCAGAGTATAAGAGTAGGATTTGTCTGATCATTCCTAATTGTTAAGTAGAAGTACACAATCCTTTATCCAGACATCTAAAATCCAGAAAGCTCCAAACACCAGCAAGTGGGGAGAGAGACGGCAGCACAAGTCAGGTGGGGGAAGGGTGGGGGAAAAATGGCAGCGTGACTGGAAGGGAGTGAGCGTGGATACAGCAGCATGATTCGGGTGGGCTTAAATCTGGCTTTCCGAAATCCAGAAAAATCTGAAATTAAGAACACAATGACTCCCCCAAGGGTTCTGGATAAAGGATTATGCACCAGCACATGTTCTGGTTTGCATAATGTAGACACCCCATATCGCTGAAGATTTAATGGGATGTTATTGAAGCAACCAAAATTTCTAAGTTATATCAAAGACCATATTCAGTCTTATTTGCCAATTAATACATATTCAGTACAAAGTAAATTTGTTTTGTGGGATGCTTTAAAAGCTTATTTAAGAGGTCTGATAATCAATTATTCTGCAAGAATTAAGATACAGCATTTGGCAGAGAGCCAAAGTTTAGAGAAGGAAATAACAATGTTAGAAAAGGAATTCCAACGAAATTCGACTGTGGATAAAAAGACTTTTTTGATTCAGTTGAAACTGTTATAATATAATGCAAACATATAAATATGAAAAATTAATACAATGATCCAAATAGCGTTACTATGAGTTAGGAGAAAGAGCGCATAAGGTTTTCGCTCGGCAATTAAAGACTGAACAGGCATCAAGGACAATAAATGTGATAAGAAATAATACAGGAGTTACTTTTAAACCTCAGAAAATGAATGATGAATTTCACTCATTTTACCAGAATTTATATTCTTTTGAAGTAAGTCAGGATGAGGAACTTGTTGAGTCTTTTTTAGGTAGTTTGGAGTTATCGGTTTTGGATGATAAAGATAGGACAGAATTGGAAGTTCCTTTCAGTGATTTAGAAATTGAAGAAGCGATATTGAATATCACCTGGAGAAGATGGGTTTACAGGAGGGTTTTATAAAGAATTTTATGAAATATTGTCTCCTGTTTTGATGGATGTTCTTAAACAAGCTACAGAAGAGCAAAAGCATTTCCAGAATCCTTTTCTAGAGCTAGAATTAGTTATTGCAAAAAAGGAAGAGCCCCATTGAAAGGTACCTCATATCGACCAATATCTTTATTAAATGTAGATTATAAGATAGTAGCTAATAGACTTGTGAAGTATTTACCATGTTTAATACATGTTGATCAAGCAGGTTTCATTAAGAATTGATTTTCTTCTGAAAATATTGTTAGACTGTTGACGTTGATTAATGTGTCAAGACATTGTTTGAATCAATCAATGATCGTGGCATTAGATGCAGAAAAAGCCTTTGATCGAGTTGAAAGGTACTTTTTATTTAAAGTACTTGAAGATTTAAGTTTGGACCTTTTTTAACTGGTTGAGTTAAAGCCTTGTATAAAAATCCTTTCGCGAGGATGGTGACAAATGGACAAATTTCAGATACCTTTAATTTAACACGCTCCACAAGGGAAGTTTGTCCTTTGTCACCCTTGGTGATAGAACTGCTAGCCCAAGCTATAAGACAAAATGATAAAATTAGTGGGATTAAAATAAATGAAGAGAATATAAGGTTCCTTTGTACCAATATATTTAACAAATCCTCAGTAATCGTTATGACATCTGCAAACCTGTTTGGTACAATATGGAGAAATGTCTGGTTATAAGGTTAATCGGGATAAGAGGAAGATATTACCAATTACAGAGGAAGATTATCCTGCTTGTAAACAGATTACACAGCTTAGATGGACGAAGAAAATTAAATATTTAGGGGTAATGTTTGATGCAGATTATCAACATTTGTGTAAGTTTAACTATGTTTCTCTATTGATAAAATTAAAGCTGATTGAATTAAATGGAAAGATCTTCCTTTGACATGAATGGCACATGTGAATTGTATTAAAAATGAATATTTTTCCTTGAATTCAATATCTTTTTCAATCAATTCCATGTTCGTGTCCAAACATATTTTTTAAAGAGTAATGCAGCAATCAGAATATTTTTATAGAAAGGTTCATTGGCTCGAGTATTGTTGCAAAACTTAACATGGCAATATGCATTAGGGACGACAATGGCTTCATTTTCAGAATTATTCATTAAATTAATAGTTAATTATCAGTTAAAATTTATTAATATGATGTTCGATGTTAATCAACCTCCACACTGGGCTAAAATGTTATTATCACAGATTTCTCATTCTATTATACATCAGTGTATATTTAGATGGACTCCTCGTCTTTTGCATTATTATAATGTGCCAGTATTATGACATGTATGTGATACTTGGTATAAAAGAAATCTGTCAATAGGAACTGGAGATAAGGTTTTATTACAAATTCCATTATATCAGGATAAATACATCTCCTTCTCGATGAATAATCTCAGTATTTAAAGATTTGCAACATGAAAGGTGTTCAAGTGTTAGCAGATTGTTTTGAAGATGGGATATTGTTTTCTTATGTTAGGCTTCAGGAAAAAATTGAGGTACTGTTAAATTCTTTGCTTGCATATTTTCAAGTACATGCTCCAGTAGTGAAGAGTTTTGGGCGGGAATCGAACATGCCTAAGTTAACTAAATTTAAAAATTTAATTGTAAATGGGGCAGAAAGGGATTTATTTCAGAAATGTATTCTTTGTTGCAAGAGAAAATGGCTCAACTGGATTGAGATAAATCAAAGCTTAAAGGGGAGAAAGATTTATCCTTAGAATTATCCCAAGAAGGATGGACTACTCTGTGTGAAGATATTGTGACTAAATTTGGTGAACTACAATTTTCTACATCAGTTGAATTAAACACCAGAAAAGTTAAAAAGATATGGATTTAGTCATTCAGATTTATGTATTCATTGTGGGACTCAAATTGGTACTTTTTTTTTCAATTCTGTCTGGTTGTGTGATAATGTAAATCTTTTTGGATAACAATTAAACAGTTTAAGGCAGATTTATTAGAGACTACTTTAATGGTAGATCCACTGCTTTTTTTAAATGGGGTATATTACAACTTTAACAATGGGTTTAAGAATGGATAAATCTCTAATTGAGTTTATTCGGTTCGCATTAGCATTGGTTGGGGAATGTATTGTTATTACGTGGAAAAATTATGTGGATTTAAATATGAATTGTTGGCAAAATGAAGGCTTGTATTTGTTTGGAAAAGATAACATAATTTACGTGATAATTATTTTTTTTAATGTGAAGATGTGGTCTCAAATTGACAGTCTTTTGCCTCTCTTCCTTCTTAAAGAGTGGAGTAACATTTGCAATTTTCCAGTGCAGACTTGGCAGACAAGGATAGATAGACTTTAAACATGAACATGGTGAATAATTAGCGAAGCTATTCATTCAGATATACTGCTCACAACTAGGTAATTCCAAAACACCCAAGTTATAGGGTTCCACATGAGAGACGAGGCCAATAGCCACAGAGATCAAGACAAAGCAGAATCATACACACCATTACTACCAAGATTTACATTAGTGACATATCAGAGTCAATGCGATACTTTAAGATTAGTTACAGCTCAGTAACAGACCCTTCAGGCCCACAAACCTGTGCCTCCCAATTCACCTTCAACACCCCCACACTTTTTGAACAGTGGGAAAAATCTGGAGCCCCCTCCCCCACCCCGGGGAAAACCTAAGCACACACAGGGAGAACATAGAAACTCCTCACAGAGAGAGCAAGATTTGAACCCCATCCCTATCAATGGCAGCGCACAGAGTTGCGATTGTGCCATCCACTGTCAAACCACGTTGGATGGGAAGAAACTCAAATCAAGAAAGTCAATAAATGGAGAGCATCAATATTTCGTGAATTGGTACGGATTAGTCCAGATTTTGAGAAAAGATGGATGGACAGTACTTTGCAACAACATAATGACAGTCAGTACAAAAGAAGCCACAGCGAGCTTGCATGGGAGCCAGGAAGGGAAAGTAGCCACTTTATTGAAATGGAGGCAAGAGAATGGTCTCAGGAGCAAGAACCCATGTGAGAGAAATTCTGGTTCATGAGAAAGTCACTAAAACCCAATGATGCCTTCCAAATTGCATTCCGATTTGGGAATACGAGGCATTCATCTCGACTTATTTCTCCAGTTTGGGCATTTTAGATCATTAATATTCCCCGGTATTCTTAAAAATCTGATGATGAGGTGATACATGTGTTGTTTTGAGGTATAACAATGCAGCTCGCAGTATTTGCACAGCAGATATAATAAGGGATCCACCCTTCCCCCTCTCCTTCATAGTGTTTATTTAAGACAAACATTTTTCTCTAAATTTGCCCATAATCTGCAAAGAAATGATGATGAGATCACAAGATGTAGCAGTAGAACTCCATTCATCTTTTGATTTGATCGTCTAAACAAGCTTAAAAAAAAATTACAGAGCAGTGAGGGTCTGGGATGCATTGCTGGGGTGGAGATCGGGGCTGGTACAATAAGGACATTCAAAACACTCTAAGATACATGGATGGAAAAATAATAGAGGGTAATGAGTGTGAGGTAGGGAAGGGTTAGATTTGTAACGGCACTGATACACCACCATTTACAAACAATTAAAGAATACCCTCACTCGTTTCTTCCAGAAGGCAATCCTCCTCAGACACAACATTGCATTCTTCAACTCCCCAAACACCACCCAGCCAAACCTCTCATTGGATCAGTGCCACATGGTGATCCTGACACTCTCTCTCTACTCCTCCTGCATCCGAGATCAATCACCCATATACTGATGTTTAACACACCTGCGCACATGGGCTAATCCTCCAGCGTGATGCTTCAATTACATCATCAGCGGCAACTGGCACCGTTCCCAAAGCAGGCAGATGCATCACCGTGACAGCCCCCTCCCCCCACCCCCACCTCCAGCCTCCGAGCCATGCAAGGAGGCGACTGAATGGAACTGTCCCCAGTGTAGCGGTCTGGAAGATTGACAGTTCAGCCTGATCTTGTATGATACTGCAAGACAGGCGGTGCAGGGGTATGACTGGTCCTTTCGCTCTGGACCTGATGCAGAATGTGGACATTCGAAATACACTGGCTTCAACCTGTTGATGGAAACAGTGTTACCTTTTCCATTCCTGTCAACAACAAAACACTATGGATGGTGCCATAAGACCTGGAAAGAACCATTGTTAATGGGCTAAAGTGGTTTACGAACAACATCATGTCAAAGAAACACACGAGAACACTGTTGTGTATCATTTGGCACATCCACTGGAGATGATGCTGCCACATAGGAGAACATCAGAGTAATCTCATTTTCTCGAAGACAGTCAAGATAACTGACCTGTTCATGGAGCACTGTGTCTGGACTCAGATTCACAAACTCACCTGGCAAGGTCAGCATACAGTCATAGAATAGCTCTGCCGCTAAACATCCATGATCTGCCCTAAGAGCTGTAGTCACGCAAAGGAGAACCATGGGCAAACGTTCGCTCCATGTCGATGATTTGCCACCTGCTGTCAATGGTACTTTCGATTGTCAATGAAAATGCTCAAAGACGCTGTTGGCCCTAAAATGCTTAGCTATAATTCAGGTAGTGCCCAGAGGATCAATGAGAGCTCGGACCAATGCTGACTCGAACTGAGACCCTCGATTGTTGTAATAGTACCCAGAACACCAAAAGGTGGAATCCAATGATCCAAAAAGCCCTAGCAATTGTCTCTGCAGAGATGCCGATGATAGGAATTTCATCCTTCCACCTGGTAGTCCTGTCCTCACCCGTGAGCAGAGACGTACATTGCCGAGATGGCGGAAGTGGACCTTCCAAGCCACAAGGTGCACGTGCTGGAAATAGGAATCCAAAACAACAAAATCCCCCAGCTTGAATTTCATGTGCCTGGAGACTTTAGGGCGTTGACCCAGCAAGCAAGGTCTTGCCCATAATCCAACATTCTGTTTAACACGAAGCCAGGTAAGATGTTCCTTCACCAGTTTGATTGATGCTCTTCTACCATGAAGAGATAGATTGTGAAGAGAAAATCTCCTGCCTCATAGCCGCCCACACAAACAGCCTAGTCCTTCCTGTTGGGGATAAAAAAATCAGACCAACTTTTCACCCGATTCATCCAGGGTCACATCTTGAAGATGGAGACCAGATTTGGTTACACCGGATGAAATCGGGATCAGTGCACCGTGCATGAGCCATGGCATTGAAATTGATGTCAATAGTTGTATGTAATGTCGCACCTGGATTGGGCACCAATTACAGCATTCGCTTTCTCTCAGATGTCATGTGTGTCCGATGAAAATTGAAGGATGAAGTGCAAGTGCCGAATCTCCCTTGGCAAGTAGAGATACAGTATGCATAAGAGACTGGTGGTCTGTACAAATGGTCAAAGGATGACCTTCAGTAAAAAAGCTGAAATATTGGATTGGAAATTGGGATTCATGAGGGAATTACAAAGAAACATTTCCAAATTATATCTTATTATTACTTCAACAGTTATCCCCAAACCCAGACTTGAATAAATTAAAAGAAAGATGGAAATTGGATTTAGGAACTGAAATTGACCCTTTTTGCTGGTCTGACATTTGTTGGCACAGTAATTATTGTTTTTGATAGATGAGTTAATTATAACTTATTCATCAATTATATTTAATGCCACATCAATTAATTTATTCCTAATTTTTCAAATTCATGTTTTAGATCTGAATCCCAGCTTAAATTTGATTGTGTGGAAATGCAAAATTGTATTCCCTTTGCAAATGTGAATTATATTAGAACTGGGTATGATACATACATCAAAATATGGAAACCATATTTAGATATGGGTTTGGATATCTAATGTATTCACTTCTCCACCCCACAACCACTTTTCTTTAATCTTAATGGTTGAACCTTATCATGTTGGTTTAATTCTACTATTTTATTAATATCCTGCCTTTCCTTTTGGGAGGGAATAGTTATCACAGGAGCTTTGCACCTAGATCTGCATTTTTTATCTTTTATACTTTTTTCTCTTCTCACTTTTATGTACAGTACAACATTTATTTTTTTATTCTATTTTGATCATTGTAAGTATCATTTGGATATGATTCTATTATTATATTGAACTGTATATAAAACTATAAATACATTTTTTTAAACTGAAATGTTTCACTGCGAGATAGATAGATAAGAGTTATTGCCAAATGTCCTGAGCTGGTGACCACTTGGCTGGAACAAAAAATGCCAAAGTTTCCAATTGCCCACAGACTCGTTGTTCGAACACTGGTCCCACAGCACTGACCGAAGCATCTGTGGTAAGAGAGCAAGGCCTTGGGCATTTGATGTACAACTTTAGTGGAATTTGTAAGAACAGTGTTCACATCATGGAAAGCACACACGGCATCGTCTTTCAAAGTTAGGGTCTTTTTGAAACAGACATCAGATCCTTTGAGTCATTCAGTAAGAGGTAATAGAGATGCTGTGGCATTCACCAGGGAACAGCAATAAAAATTCCTCACACCTAAAACCCATCACAACTGGCCAACCTTAAAGGGGGGAGGAAATTCTCAAAATTCACGCACTTCCCATTCATCAGGCAAAATACCATGTTGCATAACTCTAGGTCTCAAAAATACAAGATCAGAAGCACCAGAAACACTTGTTTGGGATTGATCACGATGCCACATTCCTCAAGCCTTGGAAACAATGAGATAAGGTGGCTCTTGTGCTCCTCTTCATCCACACTTACAACCAGAATCTCATAACATAACATAACAATTACAGCACGGAAACAGGCCATTAGGCCCTTCTAGTCCGCACCGAACCAAACACCCCTTTCTAGTCCCACCTCCCTGCACAATGCCCATAACCCTCCATCTTCTTCTCATCCATATACCTGTCCAACCTTTTTTTAAATAATACAATTGACTCCGCCGCCAGTATTTCACCCGGAAGATCATTCCACATGGCTACCACTCTCTGAGTAAAGAAGTTCCCCCTCATGTTACCTCTAAACCTCTGCCCCTTAATTCTTAACTCATGTCCTCTTGTTTTAATCTTTCCTCCTCTTAATGGAAATAGTCTATTCACATCCATTCTGTCTATCCTTTTCATAATCTTAAATACTTCTATCAAATCCCCTCTCAACCTTCTACGCTCCAAAGAATAAAGACCTAATCTGTCCAATCTCTCCCTATACTCGAGATGCTTAAACCCAGGTAACATTCTGGTAAACCTTCTCTGCACTCTCTCCACTCTGTTTATATCCTTCCTATAATTAGGCGACCAGAACTGCACACAGAACTCCAAATTAGGCCGCACCAACGTCTTATACAATCTCAACATCACCTCCCAACTCCTATATTCCATGCAATGATTGATAAAGGCCAGCATACTAAAAGCCTTCTTCACCACCCTATTCACGTGAGTTTCTACCTTCAGGGAACGATGTACCATCACTCCTAAATCTTTCTGCTCTTCTGTATTCCTCAATGCTCTCCCATTTACCACGTATGTCCTATTCTGATTCTTCTTACCAAAATGAAGCACCTCACACTTATCAGCATTAAATTCCATCTGCCATTTTTCAGCCCACTTTTCTAAGCAGCCCAAATCCCTCTGCAATCCTTGAAAACCTTCTTCATTATCCACTATTCCACCTATCTTAGTATCGTCTGCATATTTACTAATCCAATTCACCACCCCATCATCTAGATCATTAATGTATATAACGAACAACAATGGGCCCAATACAGATCCTTGAGGCACACCACTGGTCACCGGCCTCCAACCTGACAGACAATTATCCACTACCACTCTCTGGCCTCTCCCTTTCAGCCAATGTTCAATCCATTTGACTATCTTAAAATTTATACCTAAAGACTGCACCTTCCTAACTAACCTTCCATGTGGTACCTTATCGAAGGCCTTACTGAAGTCCATATAAACAACATCCACTGTGCTACCCTCATCCACATTCCTAGTCACCTCTTCAAAAAATTCAATCAGATTGGTCAAACATGACCTTCCTCCCACAAATCCATGTTGAGTGCTCCTGATCAGACCCTGTCTATCCAGATGTTTATAAGTACTATCTCTAAGAATTTTCTCCATTAATTTACCTACCACAGATGTCAAACTTACAGGCCGATAGTTGCCAGGCTTCCTCCTTGAACCCTTTTTAAATAACGGAACCACATGCGCAATGCGCCAATCCTCTGGCACTATCCCCATATCTAATGACATTTGGAAAATTACCGCCAGAGCCTCTGCTATTTCCTCCTTCACTTCTGTCAATGTCCTGGGGAAGATCCCGTCTGGTCCCGGAGACTTATCCACCTTAATATTCTTCAAAAGCCTTAAAACTACACCTTTTGTAATCTCTATATTCCCCATATTTACCCAATTTGCTTTTTTTATCTCACATCTCCCAATATCCTTCTCCTTAGTGAATACCGAAGAAAAGAAACTGTTCAATATCTCCCCCATTTCTCTAGGCTCCACACAAAGTTTTCCGCTCTGATTTTCTAAGGGACCAATTTTGTCTCTAGCTTTCCTCTTACCATTAACATATTTGTAGAACTCTTTTGGATTAGTTTTCACCCTGCTTGCCATAGTTTTCTCATACCTTCTTTTAGCTTTCCTAATTCCTCTCTTAAGATTCCTCTTACATTCAATGTAACACAAGCACCAAACAAACCCAAGGCCAGAGAATTTGTGGTCGATGAACCGCTGGAATGTCTGAGCTTCATTCC
Organism: Narcine bancroftii; assembly: GCF_036971445.1. NCBI lineage: Eukaryota > Metazoa > Chordata > Chondrichthyes > Torpediniformes > Narcinidae > Narcine > Narcine bancroftii. The sequence continues at coordinate 48,291,149 of NC_091479.1, read as the reverse complement.
AGAGACCTAATGGTATTCTCAGAAACTCAAACATGCCGAACGGGTGCATCACTGCTGTCTTCGTGACATCCAGAGACTCAAATGGAATCTAATAGTAAGCACGTTCTAGATCTATTTTAGCAAATGCATATTTGCCGTGTAGGTTTGCTGAGAAGGTTTGTAAATTTGGAATATTGTATCAGTCAGGCACGGTGGAATTGTTCAGGGGACGATCATCTCTGCAAGGCCGCCAATCCCTAGTTTTTTTTCAGAACCATATGCAACCGTGAAGCCCACCAGCTGTCAGATCTGTGGACTACGCCCAACTCTTGCCAATCCAATCTTGCGATTTTAAGATAATCTGGGGGTATTACGAGTCTGCGTCTCAGACCCTGCCTTTATATGGTGGCTTATTGCATGTCTGTACACCGTTACGATGGGGTCATGAGGCGAGGAAAACACGAGCAAGGCTTGGAAAGGGCAGGAATCAGGTTGAAGGCTTGTCAGGCAGCAGATGGCATTGGAAGGACAACAAATGCAGCTCAGTTGCATTCAAGAGCTGCAGTCCACACAACAACGTTTTTTCAAATACATCACCGAAAAATGTGACAAGAAATCCACTCCCAAAATGGAATTTGCCACATTTACAACTGAAAAACCACCCAAAAAGATTGCAAGACAGAAATGAAGCACGAGTAACCTGTGGCCATGTTTGAAAAAGAGAATCATTTGTAGCTGAAGGAACACATGACATATTAGAAAGACAATGTTCCTCAGGGATTGGAGGGACCAGCACCGATCCAAAGTGACAGATAATTTTGGAGTTTTACATAGAGATGGAAAACAAATAACCTACTCCAACAATTGCCTCGAATTGTTTCCATTTTTCTCAGTTGCCTTCGATAATCTCTCTCAAATGAGAACAAGATCCCAAGACAAAAGAACAGAACCAGGCCACCAGGCCCATTGAATCTGCTCCGTAAATACACACTGAGCTACTCTACACTCCTTCCATTTTCCAGCCTTTTCCCCATATCCCTTCATGCCCTCACTAACGAGATACTTGTCTATTTCTGTTTTAAATACTCCCAGTGATCTGCCTTCCACTGCTGTATGAGGCAGTAAGTTCCACAGCTCCATGACACTCTGGTACAAGAAGTTCTTCCCAATCTCTGTTTTGGATGGATAACTTCTAATTTTTTTGTCCTCGATTCACCTACCAAGGGAAACATCTTACCCGCATCCACCCTATCTAAACCTTTCAAAATACAAAATGTCTCCATAAGCTTTCTTCTTTAATTTCCGATACCCCAATGAATACAACCCAAGAGCTGTCAAACACTCCTCGTACATTATATTTTGCATTCTGGCAATCATCCTCGTCATTCTCCTCTGCAACCTCTCCAACAACATCACATCCTTTCTCAGATAGGGGGCCCAAAATTGCACCCAGTGCTCGAAATGAGGTCTCACCATTGCCCCATAGAGCTTCATCAACACTTCTTTACTCTTGTACACCATTCCTCTTGAAATGAATGCCAACATAGCATTCGCTTTCTTCATTACCAATTTCACCTGGTCATTAACTTTTAGTTTTCCTTGCACAAGGACACCCAGGTCCCTTTGCACATCCAAGGTCTGAATTTTCTTCCCATCCAAATCGTATGCTTCCTGTTTATTTCCACTGCCAAAATGTACAACTGAACATTTCTCGGTGTTAAATCTCATCTGCCATCATTTTGCCCAGTTTCCTAATCTGTTTATATCCTTCTGCAACTTTACGGTTTCTACACTTCCTACTCTGTCCCCTATCTTGGTGACCTCCGCAAATTTGGCCACAAAAGCACAATCCAAATAATTAATTTCTTTTTCCTTGGAATATATGTATCCTGGATTCCTTTTATTACTGCCACATGCCATTCCAGAATTGATCATTACTGAACCTGAACATGTTTATTGTGATAAACATCTTATAATAAATATTCTGGATTTAAATTTATTTTAAATCCCGTTGTGGTTCCTCTTCATCACCTCTTTGGAAGTTGAATTCACAAAATTTTCCATATATTTTTTCAGCAATAATTCTGTGGTACAGAGGATTACTCATCTTTCCTAGAGGTTAAAATTTGCATTTTGATTTTGTTGTCTCAACTGAACTTTGTACAAGGTGAAGGCTGATTAAAATGGAATCAGTAATGATAGGCTTCAAACTTTGCATTATTGCTGTGGCTACAGAGCTTGAATGATAAACTGCTGTTTCTACAGGGAATTAACTCATGGAAATGTTCTAAATACATTCATTGGAGATAGACCTCTGTGAAAAGTTGACTGCCCATCGGCAACAATCCTTGAAAAGAGATGAATCATCACCCAACAGAGCAGCCCAGGAATAGGCAATTTGGTGAACAATGTCTGTGGTGACCATGATGCTCATTTAAATTAATCCCATCTGTCAGCACATGGTCCATACACATCACCCATTCCATCTTGTTCATGTGCCCAACCAAATGCCTCTTAAATCATGGTGATTTCACCACTATCCTGGCAGCGTGAGGCAGACTCCCACCGCACTGTGCAAAAACCTGCCTCACTTCTCTCCTTTTCCCCTCTCATGTTCAATATAGGCATCGTAGTATTTTTACATCTCCCACGGGGGCGGGGGAAGAAGAAATCTACCTTCTCCAGGACCACAATAATTGGATAAATTTCAACCAGGTCATCACTCAGCTTCCAATGTTCCAGAGAAAACTATCCAAATTTGTCCAACCTCTCCTCAGAGCCAATGCTCTACCCCAAGCAACCCCCTGATGAACTCTTTTTGTCATGCAGCAACTAGAATTGCAGAAAACACTCGAAATGTGGTATAACCACATTTATACTTAATGCCCTGCTCAATGAAGAATACTTTCTTTAACACCCTACACTTTTGTTGCCACTTTCAAGGAGCTCGCACTTCCACCCCAAGATCCCTCATTGCAACACTACTACAAGTCCTCACAAAGTGCAAGACACTTGTCCAGATTAAACTCCATCCGCCATTTCTCTGCCCACATTTATTAGTCATCTGGTCTGGAAGGGAAAATATGAGGGGAACTGGGTGGATCAACAGGACAGAGAGAAAAACTTGGCAGGGTGTGCGCAGGTTACATGAACTTGGACAATTCCATATTCATACCATCGATTCACAAATTCAATAAGAGATGGTTCCTCTGTCTTCTGCCTCCTCCATTGTCTGGGTGAGGTGAAATACAAAGATCAGTGTGGGAATGGAATGGAACTTAAAACAGCTTGTGACCATGAGCCAAGATGGCCATTGTGATCCAAGTGGAGGTGCTCAGTCAATCTGTCATTTACTCTTGATTTGGTTTCCTGCCACAGAGGGCACGGACATGGTTGGAGGAAGTGAATTTGAAACTTTACCCTGCATGAGAATCCCTTGGTGGTAACTGTTGTAGATTGCAGGGGAAAATGCCCGAGGACTGGGAGGAATTAGGAATCTGTAATTATTTGAAAGATCTTACTGCAAGATTCATCACCAACGAGTAGGAAAGCAGCTTCACTCTATTCTCCCTCTCAGAAAGATTTAGTTAATGAACAAAACAATCTTTCAGCACAGCCAGGGGCAAAAGGGCTCTTAATTTAGACTTACAATCAACAGACTTTGAAGTTACCTACCATAAATGACTCAAAATTCAATTCTAGATTCACTTCTGGTGGAAGTATAAGAGCCAGTGGCTTGCTTAATCAGATTAGCCTATTCTGAGTTTCCATTTTAACTTTCACACCATCAAATGCAAGCCCCAGTTTTTGATCCCCAAGTATTTTCTATCCTTACCCACTTTACAACCACACCTACCTGAAATTGGAACAAACAACAGCTAATTTTAACATGTATAAATCATATACAAAATAATTTACCCACATTTTCACATCACTGTAGCCACTGAGAGAACTTCTGCCCATCAGGAAACTGCATCAGCCACTACAGCGTGCTATTTACCTTGGTGTAAGTGACTCTTTTCCAGTGTTACTTTCAATCATAATGACATATTCAACATGCACAATATTTATTTTCTTACTGACCAGAACTATAAAGCATTGAGTAAAAATGAGAAAAGCTCAAGTCAACCAGGAGATACAAACTCCTGACTGCAATGTTGAGGTTCACATTTGCTACATTATTGAAGTCTCACAGAGCTTACAACAGATATTCAAAGTCAAGCAATAACAGAAATAACAGAATATTACAGCACGGTACAAGCCTTTTGGCCCATGATGTTGTGTTGATCTAGATATTTCTAACAAAAAGGAATACCCTGTAGCAGCTACTGCGGTAGATGGTACTAAATATAGGCAAACACATACAAAGGTAGTCAACTCAAGACTGGTTTATTGCAGACATACACAGACCTTTTATTCCTTGCCTGTCAATGAGAATATTAGTGAACACCTTCTGGTCCACAGGACCAGCAGGTTAGAGCTATGAGCCATTAGTGCCCGATGCCTTTAGGCAGGGGCTTCAGCTGATCCACTCACTGTACTTTGGTACCCAGCACTGTTAGCCCGCGACGTGTCAGGTAAGTCTGTGAACTGATGGTGGTGGTTTGTAATACCGCGCTGTGCATCCGCTACAACCCTGTTTTTCTTTCACCCATGTATGCCAGTCTAAGAGTCTCTTAAATGCTCCTTACGTGATATTGTAATGGATAAATATATTTGGAGAATTTGGTAATATTTGGGACTTTGGTAAGATTTAGAGTAGGGTACATACATACACAGACATACATTTTAAAACATATTATTTGAAAGACTGAAGAAATATTGAAGATCTCTGGAGAAAGTTATTCACATTCACAAGTTGGTATTAGTCAAACTGATGTCATAAAATGAATGACCATTGTTTGGAAATGGAGCCAGGATGGCTACAAGTACTTTTCTGCAGGGTGCTTAGAGGAAAGTCACACCTGGGTTTTGTTTATCTAACAACAGCTTGAGCAGAAGAAAGAACTCCTGTTGTTTGGAATAAGAGGAATGGAACTCTGTAGTAGCTTGCAGAAATAAGTTACCATCTGGAAAACCCTAACGGGGCAAGGTTCATCAGTGAGACATTGAGGTGACTAATGGTGGTACCTCAGATGTGGAAATCCTGGAACAACAAATCTCTCTCTAAAAACCCTACAAGAACTATCCTGAGCGGTAAACATTTACCTTTCGAGCACCAAATCCTGGTGAAATTTATACACATTCCATTCTGTGCACAGCAGAATTGCCTGCATCCAGAGAACTTGGAAGAAGGAATAGTAAGATTGAACTGTGAACCAAATAACTTTCTTTTAAATTTAAACACATTACAAACATGTGCACTTAGAATTGAAAGGGGGTTAATTTGGGTTTGTTAAGTATAGAGTTAAGTGAAAGTTTAATTCTATTTTCATGATTAAATTTGATTAAAAATTACTTCTGTTTTAAAAACCACTTGTCTTGGTGAATGTCTCTTGCTGCTGGGTTTTGGGATCTTTTGGGCTCTTAACAATATCTGTTTGGATAATGATAATGACTTTGAATGGCCTGTTCAAAGTAGGAAATGGCTTCTACTAGCAGGAGTTTCTATTTGACAAAAAAATATTGATAGGTGGCTGGCCACATACTTTTCCTAAAAATTAATACACTCTCCCTCCCTAAACCACATTCAACCCTGTGACATCTTTCTACGTTGCATTACTGGGACCACCAAGGACCTGACCCATTTCCCATCTCTCCTTGCAATGCCAATATGGCAGCTGCCATTAAGAACTGACAAATCACATTTTAATTCAGCAAGCAACATGAAGGTTATCCTGACATCCTGCTTAAAAGGAAGGGTCAACAAACCTTCCAAATTTTGTCACTTCACTTTTATTTTGATTCCCATGGGACATTAGCAAAAACTGTCCTATCCATTGGCTCATCAAATGATGAGTAAAATCATGATCCCTGTTCATGAAAACCCATAACCTTCAATGTTACACAGATAAACTAGGAAGAATTCTGTAATAAAGGTGAATGATACATTGAAAGAATTTTCCCCTTATCAATGCTGAGATTGTAGCACACTGGGCAAGCAGAAAAGGCCAAATCACTGCAACACTTGGACAGTCCAAGATGGCACAGAGACCCCTTTACCATTGAGAAGGAGCCTGGGCCTAGCACCATGTGCGGGCTGAGATGCCCTTCACTTCCGCGTAGCGACCAGCCAGCTGGAGAGTGATGCCACAATGCAATGACGTCACTGCTGGAAGTCAGGGGCACGTCACCAGAAGTGGGTGGGCCATGAGCACACGTGGGGAATTTAAACCAGTAAAGCCAGTCTTTGTTTACACTCACCTTGTGGGGACGTCTCTTTATTTGGTAGCGCTGCTGCAGCCGATGCTACAAATCGATAACTTCTTACTTGCTGCAACCAAACAGGTCTGCAAGAAACACCAACCTAAATAGAAAACATGACCGGAAATCCCAGAGATCATAAATTCAAAAGGATTGGTGAAATCTTTACTCTCTATTGTTAACACCAAAGTCCCTCTTTTTTTCCCAAGGCATTTGGACAAGTAACTGAGAAACATTACATTTTAGACACATGGTACGTCAGGATCAGAAGGGTTGGAGCATTATTGTTCAAGTGACACAACTTTAAAAAAATAACATCTAACTTTATGAAGAATGTGATGCTACAACAGGAACAACGGATGGAATCAGACACATTCTATGAGCATTGGGAAGCAAAGAAAAATGGATTGGTTTTCCCTCCCTTCCTAAGCGACCCAATGACCCCGACAGGTCCTCCCCAACTTGCGACCGTAATGGAGTCAAATCCCATAATGGACGCAAGTCGGAGTTTTGCCCTCGTGCGAGGAGCCCTGAAGTCTTAGAGCCTATTTTTAAAATCAAATGATTTGATAAACGAGAACACAGACACAATGCACAAAAGACCAAGGGTCCATTGGCTGGGGGTAGCCATCTTAATTTCTGTGCGCATGCGCCTGTCGTCAATTGGCACTTGCGCAAATGTTTCACTTCGTAGCCCACAATCGGCACATGCGTATCTGCAACATATGCGCGAACTCACCACGCATGCGCCAACCAGACTTGCCAATCTCCTGCCCCCGCCCCCTCCAGCTGCGAGTTACCCCGCGGACCGCGCGGCTGAGGAAGGTCACAGCGCTGCCACTAACTTCTTCCATTTTGAGCTTGCGGCGACGCGACGGACTCCGAGCAGGCGAGGCCCCCGCCAACGTCCCGCCTCCTCACAGCACGAGCCAATCAGCCCGCGAATCCGCCTATCAATCCAACCCGACTTCAGCGTCCAATCCAATAGCGGCCTCACCGAATCAGCCCGTTGGCTCGTACAACTGAAGCAACCAATCAGCAAGCGTGCGAACACAAAGTCGCACCCAATCAGCATCGCAAGACAGAAGACAGGCAGTCGAAGGAACAGGAGAACCCTCAGCCCTTCCATTTCCAGCTACCCCAACAACTCAATCAAATCCTTAGATTTCATAGGATCACTTTGTCCTGGCTCCAGGATTCCTCTGATCTCAAGAAATACATAGTACCCCAACTGCAAGGGAGACTATTTATTCTCAATCTTTCCTTCAAATTTATTACTGCTTCCAATTTAATGTCTGTTACTTTTTTCAAAGTATCTGCATCTAAGTTAAATGCATATGATCCCACTAGAAATGTGTACAGCAATAAATTCATCATAAGTCCATGGATCCTAATTTCAAATTAACCTTCAATACGGGAGAGAATTCCAAGGATATTTAATTTTCATTGAAGACATTTCTTAAAGTCTAAGCAGCCGATCGGTTATTGGGAAATTGTGACACTTGGTGTTCGGCTCCTTTGCATTATCCTCTCTCGATCCCTGCTGCTGTGTCCTCTCATAATGTTGTAAGGTCATCTCCCTTTTTTCCAATGACAAAGAGATCCATATTCAAACTTTCCTTCTATCACCCGGTTAAAACATCCCAGAAACAAATTTGACAATATGTGTGCACTTCTCATTCTTCATATCAGGAAAATGGACACATGACTCCCGATGTGAAATTGGAGCGTGCACGCTGCTGTGAAGGGTGGAAAGAAGGACACACGCCCAAGAAATCAAAGTCAAAGATGCTTCATTGCACTGACAGCTCTACTTCTATTCTCTCCCTGCTGCTGTCGACAGGAGTGATGTCATATCCGTGCCGGCCTCCGATTGTTCAGTATTCCTGTCCTTGTTGATTCCTTCCTTACGGGTTGTCCCCTGGGATGAAAGTTGTTGGTCCCCATGGACTCTGCATGGTCACCACGTTCGTCAGCCATCTTGTGCATAGGGTAGATTCTGAGTTAGCATGATCCCCACCTCCCCAGAACTAGTGATTGGAGTGCTGTTCGCTGCTTTCGGTCACCTATATCTGTGTCGTGGGGGCTGAGTGGAGGCCAGTTTGCTCATGTCCAGATAGAGGGGGGATGAGGTGGTTTATGGGGGGATTTCTTTATTCTTTCTTTTATAAATGCCACGTATATTTGTATTTCATTTGTATTATTATTAATTGTGTTAATTTTTGTGCATTTAATTTATAATTAATATATTTTTAAAATGATCAGAGATCAATCCACGGGACCTAAAGAGGCCAAGAGCAACACTGGGGACACCATCCTGCCCCCCACCACCCCATATATCAATGTGATCCACTAAGATCATTGACTAAATCATCGAGGACCCCTTCACCCGGCCAACAGCATCATCCAGCTATTCCCGTCGGGAAAGAGATCCAGGAATTTCAGAGCCAGTACCACCAGGCCCAGGAACAGCCTCTTCCTCCAGGCACAGAGAACGTGGAATGATTGATGAGCTGCTCATACAAATACTCCTCGACTCTGCTATTTATTCAACAATATGGAGTTATTTTTCTGGACGTGCTCCACATGTATCATTTGTCTGTTGTGTGAGGGCTTGGTTGTGTGTTTACATATGTTTACCCCAAGAACGCTGTTTTATCAGGTCGTACTTGTGCTATCCAATGGTAATAAATTTGTCCTTGTACTTTGGAGCGGGTGCAGAAGAGATTTCCTGGATCGGAGAATGTATCTCATGAAGCAAAGTTGACTGAGTAGGGCTTTTCTCTTCCCCTCCCCCCAACCCCGCAAAATTGACTTTATTTACAAATTATTTCCAAAGAGGAAGACTGTTCCAAGTCTTTTCTCCGCCTCCTGTTGTATCCAGATATTCCCTTCACTGCACATTGCTGCATACGTCTCTGGTTACCTTCATTGCCACCACTTTGATACCCTGTGGTTACTGCCCCCCTCTGCTGTTGGAGGAGTTCCCTTTGGTCACAGCCTCTCAATGCCCGGTAATGAGAGGGTTATGATCCATCCCCATAGTGCCTTCGTTTTGGCTGTGCCAAGCCTCCATCCATCCCTCAGCATGTACTCCTGCAGCATGGAATGTGCCAGTCGGCAGTGTTGCCGCCCTGACATCTCCACTTGCTGAAAGACCGACAGGTTTAACGTACAACACGAGAGCACAGTACAAGCACTTCGGCCCTCGATATTGTGCCGACCGATGTATTCCTACCAAAATAAAAATAACTAACCCCTTCCTCCCTCATAACCCTCCATTTTTCTTTCATCCACGTGACTCAGAGCCTCTTAAAGGCCCCTAACGTTTCAGCCTTCACCACCACCCCAGTTCTAGGGCTCGTCCCATGTCCCTGACCTGGTACACATACACTGCATCCCCTCCCCTTGTCACCCTCCTGCTGCCCCACCCTGAGGCAGTGGTGAAGGTGGTTTCTGTCCCAACAGGTGTTGGGGACCTCAACCAGGGAGCAGATCCGGGAGATGAACCGAAACTGCTCTGAATTCACATTCCCGCAGATCAATGCATGACCGTGGGCCAAGGTGAGTGACCCTATGGTGAACCGGAGCTCCAGGGGTTGTCTCCGTCCTCTGGGTCCATCCCCAATACTGTCCCCTGTCACCCACCAGACCCATCCCCAAAGCCCCCATCTCCCACCAGGCCCGTCCCCATACCCCTCCCCCCTGCTGAGATCATCCCTAAAACCCTGTTCACCACCGGGCCTGTCAACAAAGCACCTATCCCCCACCGGTCCCATCTCCAAAGCCTCTGACCCCCAATGGGCCCGTCCCCAATGCTCCACCCATTGCTTGGACTGTTCCCAGAGCTCCTGACTCCCACCAGGGCCTTCACCCAGCCCCTGTCCCCCAACATGCCCAGCCCAAAGTCCCCATCCCCACCCCACTCCGTTATTTGCCTGTACCCAAAGGCCCATCCCCCATCAGGTCTGTCCTCCCTCACTGGGACCCTCTCCAATCGATCACCCATCACAACTACCCCACCCCAGTTCTCCCCCTTCTGCCACCCACAGGCCTTGGAATCTGAGCTGTTCCTGGGACCCCCAGACAATGGAGATGTGGGGAGGGCAGAGAGGTCCATCTCCTTCCTGGTGGCAGCATCCCATACCTTCACCAAGCTGGGGAATCCCTTGACCCTTTGCACAGGGATATCTGTCCCATCTGAGCCAGTCCTCTCTCTCCCCCCACCCTGGAGAATGTGGCCCAGTTCAGCTGGCTGCTACAGTAGACACTGCCCTTCACCTCTTGCCCCAGGAATCCTGCTCCCACTTGTCCTTCAATGAGCTATGTGACCACAGCCAGGAGCTTCCCCCTCCTCATGACCCTGTGGGTGAGTGGGTGGGACATGACGACGAGGTAGTAGGTGGTTGAATTGGGGTAGGAAAGTTCGGGTGAGTCCTGGGAAAGAGAGCGGTGATCATCCGGCTGTGATCATCCGGCAAAGATGGTGTGAGGCATTGAAGATAGAGTCAGTGGGCAGTCCCCTGCTGGGTCCATCCCCCACTGGGTCCATCTCCAAAACTTTCCTCTGCCAGGTCCATCCTCAATATTATCCCTCGCCGGGTCCATCTCCAATCACGTCCCCACTGGGTCCAACCCAAATACCATACCCCGCCGGGTCCATCGCCAATCCTGTTCCCACCGGCTCCATCCAAAATCCTGTCTCCCGACGAGTCCGTCCCCAATCCCACCCCCCGCCGGGTCCGTCCCCAATCCTGTCCCTGCCGATTTCATCCAAAATCCCGTCTCCAGACGAATCTGTCCCAATCCCATCCCCCGCTGCGTCCATCCCCAATCCATTCCCCCACTGCATCCAACCCCAATACCGTCCCCCGCCAGATCACACCCCAATACCATCCCCCACTGGATCCAATCCCAATCGCATCCCCACTGGGTCCTCCCAACTCCTACCGATTCTGTCCCCAATACAGTTCCCAACTCGGCCTGTCACTAATTATTTTGCCCGATAGGTCCTCCCACAAATGCAATTCCCCACAGGTCCCACCCCAAAGCCCATGACCCCCACCAAGTCCATTCCCAAAGCCATTGTCTCCCACTGGCTGGTGCCCAAAGCCCCTGCCTCCCCACTAGACCCATCTTGAAGCCCCAGCCCTCCAATGGGCCTTCCTCAAAGGCCCATTCCCCATCATGTCTGTCCTCCCACTGGACCGATCCTCTCACTAGGCTCATCTCCAATCGATCATGCATTGGAACTGCCCCACCCCAGTTACTGAACCTCCCCCTTGCCCCACCGACAGGCCTTGGAACCTGCTGCTCCAGGAACCCCCAGATGGTGGAGATGTGGGGAGGGCAGTGGTCCAGTCTCCTTGCCAGTGGCAGCGTCCCATACCTTCACCAAGCTGGAAAATCTCCCGACCCTTGGCACAGGGATATCTGTCCCATATGAGCCAGTCCTCTCTCTTCCCCCACCCTGGAGAATGTAGCCCAGTTCAGCTGGTTGCTACAGTAAACTCTGCCCTTCACCTCTTGCTCCAGGACTCCTGCTCTCACTTGTCCTTCGACAAGCTGTGAGTACAGCCTGGACCTGCCCCCACCTCATTACCCTTGGCCCTGTGGGTGAGTGGGTGGGACATGACAGGGGGGTTGTAGGTGGTGGAAATGGGGTAAGAAAGTTTGGGTGAGAGCCGAGAAAGAGAGCGATGATCATCCGGCCAGGGAGAGGCATTGGGGACAGAGTCACTGGGCAGGTGTCAGAGCCTCAGGGAAACAAGGACACTGGAATTGGAAGCAATCACAGTTCATGGAAAGTCAGAGGAAGAACCCTGGGAATCATTGAGAGTGGCGAGATTAGCGTCGCGGTTAGAACAACGCTGTTAAGGGGCCAGCGAGCCAGGTTCAAATTTGACACAGTCTGTGGGAAGTTGTTCATTCTTCCCGTGTCTGCGTGGTTTTCCATCAGTTGCTCTTGGTCCTTCCACCATTTAAAATGTACCGGGGTTTGTAGATCATTGGTGTAATTGAGTGGTTGTGGCTCATAGGCTGAAAAGGGCCTGTTCCCGGGCTGCATGTGTCAATGTAAAATCTCCATCTAAAATGATAGTCCAGCCTATCATGAATTTTTTAAAGATTCAACTCAAATGACTGGTGTAGATAGACAACTCTGAAGCAGTCCTTTCGGCCCTTCTTTTCTGCTGGCCAAGCTGCTTGCAAACAGTCCATATCCCTCTCAACCTTTTCATTCCACGGACGCATTCAACTCACATTACATTGTCAATCTGTGGGCCTGTGGGAAGAAGTTATTTCCCTGCCTCGCAGCTTGATTTTGTTCCTCCATATCTCCTTCCTGATGGTAGTGGGTCAAAGATGCTGTCTGCTGGATATCTGCAGGTCTATTTATAGGCCCTATCCCTGGACAATCAGTGGCTCCTTGTCTCAAAGTCCCATCCATGTGGCCCCTCACTCATCAATCCCTCATTGGAACACAACTACCCCCTCCTTACCAACCTCAACCAGCCCTTAGTATCTTCATGACAGTTCCAGGCACCTGTTATATCGACCGTTAATGACCTGCGCCAGCTCTAATTTGGACCCTGCCTCACCTAAAATATTGGAATAACCAGCGCCTTCTCCCCTCGAGAGCCCGAGGGAATCCGCACCTTAAGCAGTGTCCTGCTGGTGCACCATCGAATGTCCTCTATCACTCCCTTCCACAGGTTCACTGCTGTTATCAGGCTCCTGGATGGACCCGACCCTGGCAAAATTACCCATATTTTCACTGATCCCTCTGTACCTCTACATTCCATCCAGGGATCAGTGTTGTGCTGTGGGACTGGTGGAGAACAAAGCACCAATATCAGGAGACAGGGAGCAGTGTAGAGAATTCCAACTCCAGGAGACAGGGACCAGCACAGAAACCCCCAGCTTTGGGAGAACGGCTGAGTTTTACACGTCTGGAAGTGGCTGGGCCTGGAAGAATACAATGCTATGTTCCAGGGTAAACTGGAACAAAAGCGAGGCAATGCACTTTGGTAAATCAATCCGCTGTCCTCTTCACAGTCAGATCTGACTACCTGAAGGTGTCGGGAAACTGGCTTGGAGGGGCTGAGGCATGCTACAAGAATTGGTCAGAGACAATTGTAAATGTCCACCAGAAATTGGGTCTGTGGGAATGACACTCCCTCTCCGTAATGGGAAAGAACAAGGTCATCAGGTGCAAGGTGCTCTCGGTACTGCTGCATGAGATGCAGGTGTGGCCCATCCCACACACCTCTGCCCTGGCAGTTACCAGAGAAGTTTCCCTCTTCATGTGGGGGTTCAAAATGAATGGAGTGGGAAGGAGGTCCATGTACGTTGCCAGACTATGGTGTTATGAGCCCAAAGGACCCCAAAACCCAGCAGCAATAGACATTAACCAGGACAAGTAGTTATATAAAGATAAGTTGTTTTTAATTATCTTTAAACATGAAAAGAAAATCAAACTTTAACTTATCTCTATTAACTAACCTTAATCCCCTTCTAAGTCTAAGCGCACGTGTATGATGTGTTTGTAAATTTAAGAAAAGTTATTTGGTTCACAGTTCAATCTCACTTCTCATTCTTCTAAATTCACTGGTTGTAGGCAATTCTGACACTGTGCACAGAATTGAACATGTATAAAGTTCATCAGGCTTTGCCACTCAGGAAAGTTCCGTTGGTTTTTCAGAGAGAGATTTGTTGTTCCAGAATTTCCACAACTGAGCTACAACCATTAGTCACCTCAATGTTTCGCTGATAAAACTTGGCCCATCAGGGTTCTCCAGATAATAACCTCTTCCTTTTAGGCTAGCACAGTTTTCCTTCCTGTTCCACTTATTTCGAGAGAAAGTTCTTGGACTACTGGGACCTTTTTTGGGAAAGCTGGGACCTATACCATAATGATGGGTGAAATTTTAATCCCAGAGGGACCAGTCTCCTGGTGGGGGCATTTGCTAGGGCTGTCAGGAGGGATTTAAACTGATATGGTTGGGGACAGAGTTTCAGGTCAGCCAGGACAGTAGGGTAAGGGTTAGTAGGATAAGGAAAGAGACAAGTTTAAATAATTTGAGGGAGGAAAAGCAGGAAGTAGTAAACAGATGTTGCAGTGAAAATTGTGAGAATGGAAGAGAGGAGGATATGCAGAAGGTAGGATGTAGGAGATCCCTGAGTTGTATTTATTTTAACGCAAGGAGCGTAGTAAGAAAGCTGGATGAGCTAAAGGTGTGGATTGACATGTGGCATTATGATGTGTGGCCATTAGCGAGACATGGTTGAAAGAAGGTTGTGACTGGCAGTTGAATGTTCCAGGATTTCGCTGCTTTAGATGTGACAGAGTTGGTGGATTAAGAGGGGGAGGTGTGGCATTAAATGTCAGGGAGGATATTACAGCAATGCTGAGGCAAGATAGACTGGAGGGCTCGTCAAGAGAGTCAGTGTGGGTAGAGCTGAAAAATAAGAAGGGTGAGGTTACTATTATGGGGTATATTATAGGCCTCCAAATGGGGAAAGGGAACGAGGAGAGCAAATGTGCAAGGAAATAGGTGGGATATGCAGGTGAAATAGGTTGGTGTTGGTTGGGGATTTCAATTTTCCAAACATCGATTGGGAAACGCAGTCAGTAAAAGGGCACGATGGCTTAGTATTTATGCATTGTGTTCAGGATTGCTTTTTGCAGCAATATGTTGAGACGTCAACTAGAGTGGGAGCAGTGTTCGATCTGTTGTTTGGGAATGCAGTGGGGCAGGTGACAGAGGTGAGCGTTAGGGAGAACTTCGGATCCAGTGATCATTTTGACATACTCTTAAGAACTTGAAGAGGGAAATTAGAAAGACAAAAAGAAGGGATGAGGTGTCCATAGATAATAAGGCGAAGGTGAATCCTCAGGGTTTGTTCAGGTATGGGAACAGTAAAAGGAGGGTTAAACATAGAATAGGTCGACTGGATGATGGGACCAGTGAACTATGTCAGGAACCGTATGAGATGGGAGAAATATTGAACATTTTTTTCTCGTCTGTATTCACGAGGGAAACAGACATTGGGCTATACAAGATAAGAGAGGCAAAGGGGTTAGTTATGGAAAGGATAAGGATTAGTAAAGTGAGAGGTTTGGAGCTTCTTGGGTCAATTCAAGTGGATAAGTCTCCTGGTCCTGATGGGATTTTTCCCAGGACTTTAAGGGAGGTCAGGGAACAAATAGCGGGGGCACTGACAGCGATTTTTCAAAGATCACTGGAGGAGGGTGTGGTGCCGTGGGATTGGAGGGTTGCAAATATAGTTCTGTTGGTCAAAAAAGGCAGTAGGTGTAGGCCAAGTAATTATCGGCCAGTATGTTTGACTTCCGAGTGGAGTAGTTTATGGATGGTATACTTCAAGATACTATGTACAAATATCTGGATAGGCAGGGATTGATCGGGGGCACCCAGCATGGGTTAGTGAAGGGAAAGTCATGTTTGACGATACTTGTTGATTTTTTTGAAGAGTTGACAAGAAAAGAGATCTATTTGAATTTTAGTAAGGCTTTTGATAAGGTTCTGCATGTCAGGTTATTTAGGAAGGTTCAGTCACTAGGGATTAATAGATATTGAGATGGGTTCAGAGGTGGCTGGGAGATAGACAGCAGAGAGTCATGGTGGACAACTGTATGTCATGTTGGAAGCCTGTGACAAGTGGAGTGCCTCAGGGATCGATGCTGGGTCCCTTAATATTAATGATTTAGAGGAGGGTGTGGTGAACTGGGTAAACAAATATGCAGATGATACAAAAATAGGGGGTGTGGTGGATAGTGAGGTAGATTTTCTTAGATTACAGGATTTGCTTTGTTTGGAAAAGATGGCAGATGGAATTTAATGTTGACAAGTGTGAGGTGCTGCATTCCGTAAAAAATAATATAAATAGAACATATGCAGTTGAGGGGAGGGGGTCAAGGGGAGGGGGTCGAGGAATGCAGAGGAACAGAGGATTCTTGGAGTTATGGTACAGAGTTCACTGAAGGTGGATTCCCATGTACTTAAGAAGGCATATGGCATGCTGGGCTTCATAAATCATAGCATAGACTAGAGTGTAGCTGTTTAAGGCATTGGTGAGACCAGGTTTGGAGAATTGTGTTCAGTTCTAGTCTCCAATTATAGGAAAGATATAGATAAGGTGGAGAAGGTGCAGAGAAGATTGACAAGAATGTTGCCTGTCTTACAGCATCTGGATTACAGGGAGAGATTAAGGAGTCTGAGAGTTTATTCATTGGGAATAAAATTATGAAAGGAATAGATAGACGAGACATAGACAGACACTTTCCCGTGACGGAAGGGAAGGTTGGAACAAGAGGCCATGAGTTAATGGTAAGAAGGCAAAACTTCTGGAGAAATTTTAGAGGCTTCTTCACTCAGAGAGTGGAGGCCGAACGGAATGATCTTCCAAATGAGATAGTTGCGGCAGGGTCCCTTCTGTCATTTAAGAGAAGGTTGGATGTGTACATGGAGGTGAGAGGGTTGGAGGGATATTGGTGGAGATCAGGAGGATTGAGCTAGTGGAGGCAAACATGGCCTGTTTCCGCTCTGTAAATGGTTATATGGTTACATGGTGACACAGTTTTTCATTTCAATGTCCCATCTCTCGTTACAAAACTCTCTGCTATCCTTGTTCGTGCTGCACATTTCTTCACTGCTGCTTTGGCTGAACTCAGAAAGTTTGTTTGATATTTATCCAACTTCAGTTTTGTATCTGCTTCATATATATAACCAAGCACAAATATTCTCACATCCTTTTGTATTTTTATCTTCATAATTTGTACTAATAATATACTGAAATTGTTCCACTTTTACACAGGTCCAAACCGAATGGAAAAAAAAGTCCCAATCACCTGATTACATTGAAAACATTTCTCGGAATAATTGGAGATAAGTCAATTTAATTTATATGGAGTATAGCAGAATTGATGTGGGGAATTGTATTTTATATCTGGCATTAATCATATTTGTAACACTCTTAACACAATCTTGACCCTATTTCTTCTTGAATTTGTATATTTCAATCTTCACACCACTCTGAACAGCTTCTTTCTGAAATCGTCACATCCAAGCCCGACTCCCATCTTTCTCCTGACCTCTGCTATCCTGGTTTTGGATTTTCTCTCTGGAGAGCATCGTACATTTCATTGATAACTTTGGGTGTATTTCCCATCCAACTCTTTGTTCCATTTCACTAATTTTAGGTGCAGTCACTGTTGGTCCCTACCTTTCTCTTAAGAACGATCTAAGCGGGAGAAAACAGAAGAAGGTCCCACTTGCCTCTCCGTATTTGTGTTTAATTGTTTGAAGAATTTCTTCCATGTAGCATCTTCAAAATATCTTATACTCTGTCATAACATAAATTTAATATTCTATTGCCTCTGTTCATAGGCAATAACACATTTTGACATACTTTGCTTCCCCTCCTCCATTGTTATCACATTTGTGTGGGGCCCACAGATTAAGAACCAGACCAAAGCGGAGGTACAAAGCACACATTTATTTCGGGGATGGAATCAGGACAACAGGGTCGATATGTTAGGCAAACGTCTACACACAGAGTACGCAGGGAATAAATATACACTTCTAATGAGGAGGGTGAAACCGACAGAGACTGGTGGAAATTA
Organism: Narcine bancroftii; assembly: GCF_036971445.1. Classification (NCBI taxonomy): domain Eukaryota; kingdom Metazoa; phylum Chordata; class Chondrichthyes; order Torpediniformes; family Narcinidae; genus Narcine; species Narcine bancroftii. The sequence continues at coordinate 48,273,163 of NC_091479.1, read as the reverse complement.
CATGAACCTACACATTCAAAATTCAGGATCAAAGTTATACTGAGTCCCCACCCTTTGACCGGTATGGACATGGCTCTTGCTGCCTTACCTCGCGACTCACCCCAACCCAGTGTGGAAGATGCTACTTACTTGCCATGAGGAGTCGAAAGAGGCAGAAGAAAGGGGAAAATGATCCTTTATAGTTCTGGGGGCAGTGCTGGAAGAGCCAATCTCTTGGGGCAGGCTGGGCCCTGTTGACTGTTGTGGCCAATGCTCAAAGCTAAGTGCAGGGGTTCAGCAGGGGTCAGTCAAGGTGATTCACCTGGGCCAATTGGGTGAAGGTCAGGGCTGAGTCTGGCCGGGCTGCCTGGACTGCAGCTCCTGGGGATTTAGGTGGGTCAATTGGGTGAATGTCAGGGCTGAGTCTGGGCGGGCTGCCTGGATCGCAGCTCCTGGGGATTTAGGTGGGCCAATCACAAGGGTCACCTTGATGGCTTGGAGTGAGTCTTTTACCTTGATTGGCAGGTAGTGTGTCCACCGAACAGGAGCGCAGCAGCACCACCAGGTGGTGGACACTGCCTCTCCATGACAATCCACCCCTTCGGAAGACACATTCATTGCCAATAAAGTGCGACAGGTAATAAGAAGGTCTAACGGGGCAATGCAAAGGTGCATATAAATTGACAATCACATCATGGAATAAGTATAGCAATGATAACAAAAATAAATGCAATCCCCCAGTGAATGATAGTCACCCAAATGTCGCTCGTGGAGCCAAATGGCCCCCAGGGTCCCCATGAGGTGATGATGCTGGTGGATCTGGACCCATGATTTTTGAATTTTGGCCATTGAGTCCCTAATGTGGTCAGCCAGGTGGGTGATGTTAGAGGATTCCTTGGGAATGTAGGTGCAGCACTCCTGGCATTGACTGCACAGCTGCCAGCAGGTAGTCCAGGGCCATCCGATTTGGCATTTCCACCATACGTCTCTCCTTCAACTCCACAGCTGTCCAGGTCAGGGTGTCCTGTGTATGGTGCAGGGACACTGCCATCTCGTTAGCCAACATCTCCAGGAGGGTGGTCACCCGGGTCACTTCGTTGGAGAGACATGTGAAACCGTTCACTGTTCAGGAAAAGGCGACATAGAGTTGTGAACTAAACCAGCGCCATCATGGGCATTAGTCCCCTGTCCATCGAGGACATCTACAAGAGGCGGTGTCTCAAGAAACCAGCCACTATCCTCAAGGACACCCACCACTTGGGCCATGCCATCTTCTCACTGCTACCATTGGGATGGAGGTACAGAAGCCTGATGAACACCCAACAGCACAAGGACAGTGTCTTCCCCTCTGCCCACAAGAGCCCGATAGCTGTTTCATGAACACTGTTCTTGAAGCTTGGGGTGGGGGGAGGGGGTGTCAGGCAGAAGGTTTGTGAACTACGACCACCTGCAACCTTGAGGCATGGCCTTGTGACCCTCGCTCTGCCAGTGCTGTCAGGCGTGGGGTCGGCCATGGTTGGAGCATGCTGGGAGCAGCACCGTGCATGCTGGGAGCAGTGCCAGGCATTCTAAGGGCAACAAAGTGCCGACTGTGATGGCTATTTTTGTGAGAACAGCCTTCTACTCAAAACAGAGATGCTGCATGAGGGAGAGTTGACTGTTGAAGAGGTTCGTCAGTTGTCACCTCAGTGGCTGGCATATTCAAAGTGTTTTATTCTGTGTTACAAGGCAATAAACTGATAACATCTATGAAGAAGTCGACAGTATTGTGAGCCTGCATCATTTCAAAGCCTCTGGTTCCTGCTGGCTGCCTTGCCGACTCCTGATACACATTTTTACAGGATGCAACTTCATCCACTTCTGAGTGGTTCCATCAATTCCCGATCCCTCGAGGTTGCCTTTGCAGGTTGATAGGGTCGTTCAGGCTTATGGTATTCTGGCCTTCATTAGTTGGGGATTGAGCTCAAGAGTTGAGAGGTCACATTACAGCTCGAGAAAACTCTTGTTAGACCACAATTAGAATATTGTGTTCAGTTCTGGTTTCCTCATTACTGGAAGTTTTGGAGAGGGTAAATGGAAATGTTCCACTATCATCATGTAACACGACATTGAGAATGTAACATACATGAAATTCTTTAACTTTTTTCTACCGGAAGGTGGACAGAGTGTCGCCACTTTCTCCAGCGCCCCTCAGAAATCTACAGCACCGGGTGTCTCTAGGCGGTCTCCCCTCCAAGTTCTGAGCCTGCTTCACTTCCAAGATCAGGCAATCTCAGGAAGATTCAGGCTATTAAGGTGCAGAGAAGATTTATGAGGAGGTTGCCTGAACTGAAAAATGAGGCAAGTTTAACAGAGCTAGGGCTTTTCCCTTTGGAGTGAAGAAGGATAAGTGGTGACAATAGAGGTCTACAAGATTATGAGGGCATTGGTAGGGTAGATTTTCCTGGGGTGAGAGGAGCAAATACCAGAAGACAGAGAGGTGTTAATGAGACTATCTCAGAAAGGATGTGATGATGGAGAGGGTGCAAAGATTGTCTAGGATGATTCCTGGAATGCAGGGACTGGCGTATGGGGAACATTTGGCACCTCATGAGTTCTATTCATTGGAGTGTAGGAGAATATCATAGAGATATTTTGAATATTGAAAGATTATGACAGAGTGAATGCGGATTAGATATTTCCCTTGATAGGTGAATCGAGGACAAGGGTCATAATTTAAAATTAAAAATTATTCAATCAAAGAGGAGGAAGAACTTCTTTAGTCAGAGGGTCGTGGATCTATGGAAGCCACAGCTGCACAAGGTAGTGGAGGCCAGATCACAAGGACAATTTAAATAGGAAATGGATAAGTATCTCATTAGTAAGGGTATCAAGAGACCTGGGGAAAAGGCTGGAAATTGGAACAAGGTGTGAGCATAGTTCAGCTGAGTGTAGAGTCATGGAACAGACTGGATGGGCCTAGAGACCTGCTTCTGTCCCTTTACCTTGTTATCAGATTTCCGAATGTTCGACGAACCATAGACACGATCTCATATTCTCTTCTTTTGAAAATGTAATTTATAGCAATATTTCCACCTGTGATACTGGTGCGGAATAATACATTCCGTGAAATGTTCATGACAATAAATTCGGATCTGGATTCTGAATTGTTCCAAAAAAAGTCTAATTAATAGAGTAGAGATACATGCTCCATTTGTGTCTCCTGACCTAGTGTTAATGTGAGGGGTGGTGGGGTGAAATCATTCACTTTGGACTCATTTAGGAAGATTTATTTTTGAGATTTGCAGTATATAGATGATTACTAAGTGATAAGTGATGAAGCTCCTCATGTCGGGGAAGAGATACAGAAGGATTTCAGCCAGATCCCACCGGCTGAGGAGCTGCTTCTTCCCACAGGCAGTGAGAAGAGCTGCTGAACAACGGATGAATTGCTGAATCAACTTCCCATGACTCGATGATTTGTGAAGAATATTTATTTTTAATAAATGTATTTCAGACATGCATTGAGGTCTAACGGGTTTACATAGAGTGTAGAAAAAGAGACGTCTCACAGAATTGTTTTCCAGCATTTTGCTAAGTAGGTTCTGTGTCGATGTGTCGTTGTTCTGTATGTGTCTTGTGTCTGATGTGTGTTTGCATGTTTTTGCATCAAGAACCAGAGGACACTGTTTCATCAGGTTTTACTTGTGCAATCGGATGATAAATAAACTAATTTTCTTCGCTGAGTGTTGTGAATTCATATTGAAGGGCAGTGGATATCCTTTCCTGAGGATATTTCACCTGGTCACCTCATTCTAGGAATGAGGTGGAAGCTATGGGGAGGGTGCAGAGGAGATTCACCAGGATGTGGCCTGAATTGGAAAATAAGTCTTATAAGGCAAGGTGAGCAGTGGTAGGGCTTTTCTCTGGACACCAAAGGAGGATGAGAGGTGACTTCATAGAGGTCCATGAGATGATGAGAGGCACAGATAGGGTGGACAGCCAGCACATTTATCCTGGGGCGAGAATACCAGAGGACTTCTAAATAAGGTGAGAGGAGGAAAGATTTGGCATAGAAAGATGAGTGGAGACTTAATAGCAGACCACAAGATTATGAGAGGCATAGATAAGGTGGAGAGCCAGCACCTGTTTCCAAAGGCAGGAATAGCAAGGACCAGAGGACATGTGTACAAAGTGAAGAGAAGGAAGTTTATGGGAGACATCAGGGGTAGGTTATTTTTACACAGAGAGTTGTGGGTGCCTGGAATGCTTTGCCAGGGATAGTGGTGGAGGGTCAAACATTAGGGGCTTTAAGAGGCTCTGAGACAGGAACAGGGATGGAAGAAAAATAGAGGGTTATTGGATAGGAAGAGTTTAGGTTTTTTTGAAAAAAAAGAATATATGGGTCGGCACAACATTCAGGGCTCCCTGTGTTGAACAAGCAGTTAGCAAATGCAGCCGTTTACCTCAATGTTCATAGTGGACTTTTCTTATTGGTGTATGCTACTCTGATCTAGAATGATGGATGCCAGTGTAAGTTTGTTCTCTGTCTCAGTTGCTATTCTATGTGTGTGTCGGCAACTTCCAAAATGTCTATCCCTTGCGTGGGGTCCCTTTCTCCCAGAAGAGGGGGTCAGGAAGCTCCAGTGTGATTTGGATAAATTGAGGGACTGGGCACATACATGGCAAATGCACTACAATGTGGATAAATGTGAGGTTATCCACTTTGGTAATACAAACCGGAGGGCAGATTACTATTTGAATGGCAATAGTTTAAGAGATGGGGAAGTGCAGAGGGACCTAGGGGTACTTGTACACCAGTCTCTGAAGGCGAGCATGCAGGTATAGCAGGCGGTTAAAAATGCAAATGGTATGTTGGCCTTCATATCAAGAGGGTTTGAGTATAGGAAAAAGGATACCTTACTGCAGCTGTACAGAGCCTTGGTGAGACCACACCTGGAGTATTGTGTGCAGTTTTGGTCAGCTTATCTAAGGAAGGATGTTCTTGCAATGGAGGGAGTGCAGAGGCGATTCACCAGGCTGATACCTGGAATGGCAGGAATGGCTTATGAGGAAAGATTGCGCAAATTGGGATTGTACTCGCTGGAGTTGAGAAGATTGAGAGGGGATCTCATAGAGAGATATAAAATTCTGGCAGGACTGGACAGAATGGATGCAGATGGGATGTTTCCAATGATGGGAAAATCCAGAACCCGGGGCCATGGTTTGAGGATAATAGGCAAACCATTTAGGACCGAGATGAGGAGGAATTTCTTTACCCAGAGGGTGGTGAATCTGTGAAATTCATTGCCACAGAGGGCAGGAGAGGCAGGTTCATTAAATATATTTCAGAGGGAATTAGATATATTTCTTCAGTATAAGGATATTAAAGGTTACGGAGAGAAGGCGGGGACGGGGTACTGAACTTTACGATCTTTAAGCCATGATCTCGTTGAATGGCGGAGCAGGCTCGAAGGGTCGAATGACCTACTCCTGCTCCTGTCTTCTATGTTTCTATGTCCCAAGGTGGTGTTGCCTGAACTCCCCATGTGTCTGCTGCCCTGTCAGTGGAATAAGCTTCTGCATTCAGTTGGGCCATGTTAGTGTCTTGGCAAGATTGACCATGTCCTGCAGGACATTCACCAAAAGCCTTTGTCTGATACTATCAGACTCGAGGCCGGCCACACAGGCGTCGCTGATCAGTCCTCCTGGTAGACAGTTGCCATAACATCGGTGAGCCACAAGCTCTCCTTAGCTCCCGCAAGGCTCGATTGTATTCATCAACGGACTCATCAGGTGCATGACGGCGGCTGCCCAGGAGGGATCTGGTGTTGATTACATTCTTTGAGGCTAAGGACTGCATTTTCAGGAGTCCCATAGCAGCTGAGTAAATCTCAGTCTCTAATCATCTGGAAGATGCGGTGGCCGACCTGTGCAAACAGCAGGTCTCTCCTATCGACCTTTTTCCAAATGTCATGTCACCTCAGAAAGGTGGTCAGGCAGCCACTGACCAAATTTTATGGAGGCCTCTGGATAATTGAGGTCAGTGTCCAGCTTCTCTGTTGAAATAGCCTTGTCCAGGGCATGCAGACAGAGTGATTAAATTGTAGCGCTATCAATTAGACACGACAAACCAAAGTCAAGATTAATAGGCTTTAATCACTATAAAATTACAGGCATATCTTGCATGCTGTTGTCCCAATTACAAGGCAGAACTGAGGGAGTAGATTGGGCGATACTGTCTTTATTAAGAATCCTGAAGGGGGAGGAGTTACAATATCAGGGGTGGGTCAACCAGTACAGTGAATGTAATGCAGTGGTTCACCACAGTTTTGTTGGTATGTGTGTAGTGTCCAGTTCTGTGTCTGTGTGTTTTACACTGAGGACCAGACTACACTATTTTGTTGGGTTGCACTTGTACAATCAGATGACAGTAAATTTGATTTGACCTCACCTGCAGCTATGAAAGGGGCCTGTTCATCAGGGGGACACAGAGCTTTCTTCAATGACAATCCTGTTCTTCTCATCCAACCCTGCATAGATGTTCATTCTGTCTGGAAGGGAGGCATCATTATTTGTAACTTGCAAGGTTGACTTGTGGCCTGTTATGGACTTGGTCCCTTGCCATGTCTTGTGTCTGTGGATGTCAGCAGGTAAGTGCGTCATTTTCAGCAAGAGAATGGGAGTGAGATGGGTAGAAGTTGGGGAATATCCTTGATAGGGTTAGACCAAAAGATTTAATGCCTGCAGTTACCAGCTTCTGGAGTTCTGTTTGGATTTTCAGAGAGATTTTGTGACCCTTGAGGCTGTGAAGTTCCTGCTGCATTTCAGTCAATAGAAATCATTTCTAGACTGGACTGGGGCTGTGTCATCAGAGAGGCAGCGTCGACGGGAACTGATCACCCTGGAATGACAGAGGCTGAGGGGTGACTTGAGAGAGGCTTAGAAAAGAGAAAAGCCATGTGCCAAGCATAGATAAATGTAATGTATTAATATGAATGTTACAGTGTGGTGTCCCACGAACCACTCAATTACTCCAATCACACCCAATTAACCTGCCAACGTTGTATGTTTCGGAGGGTGGGAGGAAACCGGAGAACCCGGCAAAAAGCCACACAGGTCATGGGGGGAAAGTACAAACCCTTCACACCCCAACATGGGGTCACAACACAAACTCTGCCCACGTCACTCTTCACTCTGTCCTTTCATTTACACTTGTGGCTGCTCTCACTCAATCCCCCTGCTCATTAAACAGTTCTCCTGCCCCATTTCAGATTCAAGATTCCTTTCTTGTAATATGGCACGAGATTTGCTTTAATCTGTCCTAAGTCACAGAGCAGCAGCAATCATCAAGGATCCACACTACCCAGCACACACTCTGTTCTCTCTGCTACCATCAGGAAAGAGGTATTGGTGCCACAAGCCCTGCACCACCAGGTTAGGGAACAGCCGCTCCCCCTCCACCATCAGACTCTTCAACCACAAACTCAATCAGGGATGCATTTAAGGTCTCTCAATTGTGCACTTTATTGAGTTTTTATTTTATTCACTCTGTATTGCAGTTTGTTTACATTTATTATTTGTTTACTAGTCTGTTCCAAAATATTATTCTGCTACTCCCATTGACCTGCACCCAGTCCATAACCTTCCAGACCTCTCCCATCTGTGAATCTATTCAATTTATTCAAGAGTGAGCAGGCATTCACCATGTCAGTTGGCAGTTCGTTCCACACTCCCACCACTTTCTGAGATCCCCCTAATGTTCCCCCAAATCCTTTCTCCTTTCACCCTAAAGCCATGTCTTCTCCTAATCTGTGGAAAGAGCCGACTCTCATTTACTGTCTATTCCCCAGAATTTTGTAAACCTCGATCAAATCCCTTCTCATTCTTTGATGCTCCAAGGAATAAGATCCTAACCTGTTTAATCTTTCCCTGTAACTCAACTCCTGAAGACCTGGCAGCGTCCTAGTAAATCTTCTCTGCCCTCTTTCAATCTTACTGATATCCTTCCTGTAGTTAGACGACCCAGAACTGCACACAGTACTCCAAATTTGGCTTCACCAACATATTATACAACCTCATCATAACTTCCCAACTCCTCGATCAATACTTTGATTTATGAAGGCCAAGATGCCAAAACTTTCTTTTCAACCTTTAGTTCTTTACATGAGAACATTGAGTCCAGTTGTGTTTGCACGACCAATAAGTGGTAATTCTGCCTGACCCACAACAAAAATGATCTGAGGATTGTATTGTCATGTATGGACTCGGTCAATAATTCTGAAATCTGAATGTTCCTGAGACTGGGGGTTTTGAATTAAAGGAGAGGTTGGATAGACTGGGACTGTTCTCCTTCGAGTGTAGGAGGTTGAGGGGGACCTCAGAGATCTTGAAATCTTAAGGTAATTCACCTTTTTCCCCAACATGTAAAATCAGAGGACATAGATTTAAGTTGAGAGGGGAAAGATTTGAAAAGGACCTGAGGGGCATCATTTTCACCCAGAAGGAGGCTGGGCGAGTGGAACAAGCTGCCAGAGGAAGTGGTAAAGCCGGGGACTATTGTAATGTTTTAAGGACATTTACTCAGGTACAGATTCACAGGGATATGGGCTAAATGCAGGTGAATGGGACCAGTTGAAGTGGACAACTTGGGTATCAGGGTCGAGCTGGTCTGAAGGGTCGGTCTCTATTGATTACAACTATATGAGTCTCTGATATCAGTGACTGCACAATCTCTTCCATAGAAAACTCCAGCAGAACAACAGGTCTTTCGGCCCTTTTAGTCTGTGCCGACCTATTATTTTATCCAGTTCCACTGACCTAGCCCTCTCATCCAGGTACCTGTCCAAAGTTTTATTAACTCTCAAAATCAAGCCGGCATTCAACACATCAGCTGGCAGGTGATGTACAGAAGACTGAGACAAATATTGTGACACCAGGTTCACAGGGGGAGAAGGTTTAACGATGATATATGGTACACTGAGACATATACTGTGACACTGAGTTCACAGCAGTGAGAATGTTTAACAGTAATGTACGTTAGACTTTGTCAGATACTGTGACACCATGTTCACCATGGTAGGAAGAAGGTTTAACGATGATGTGAAATGAACTGTGGTAGATAAAGTGACACCAGATTAACAGGGGGAGAATGTTTAACAATTATGTATGGGAGACTGAGACAGATACTAAGATTATGGCTTCATAACAGTGAGAGGTTTTAACAGTAATGTACGATAAACTATGATAGATCGTGTGACACCAAGTTCACAATGAGAAGAATGTTAAACAGTGATGTACGGTAGATTAAGGCAGATAGTGTGACACCGATTTCAGAGTATGGAGAAGGTATAACAGTGATGTACAATAAACTGCGGCGGATACCGGGTTCACAGTGCGGAGAAGGTTAACGGTGATGGATGGTAGATTGAGATAGATACTGTGGCACCGGGTTCACAATGGAAGTAAGGATTAAAGGTGATGTAAAATAAACTGTGGCAGATAAAGTGACAACATGTTCACAGTGAGGAGATGTTTAATTGAGATATATGGATGATTGAGGCAGATACTGTGACACCGTGTTCACAGTGGGGATAAGTTTAATGGTGAAGTACGGTAGACTGAGACAGATACTGTGACACTGGGTGCACAGCACTGAGAAGGATAAGTATGATATTGTGACACATATTGTGACACCAGGGTCACAGTGGGGAGAATATTTAACAGTGATGTACGGAAGACTGAGGAGGATACTGTGACACTGGATTCACAATGGGGAGAAAGTTTATCAGTGGTGTATGCTAAACTGTGGAAGATACTGTGACACCGAATTTACATTTGTGTAAAGGTTTAACAGTGATGTACAATAAACTGTGGCAGATACTATTACACCAGGTTCACAGGGGGGGAGAAAGTTTAACATTGATGTACTATAGACTGAGGCAGAAACTATGAGACAGGATTCACATTTTATGAGAAGGTTTAACAATGATGTACGATTAACTGTGTCAGATACTTTGACATCAGGTTCATTTTGGGGAGAAGGTTTAATGGTGATGTATAGTAGAGGGAGGCTAATACTGTGACACCAGGCTCATTGTGTTGTTCATTTATCTTAAATCTAATTTATATGCTCCATTTTTTTGTGGTAACTTCCAAACATTCCATAAACTTCAATTCTAATCAGATTTTGTTCATTTAAATAGTTCACCACTAAAAGCCCAAATTGTTTGATCTCTTAAGTACGCAGCACAAAATTAAATTTTTTACCTGGGTTTGGTTCAACGGCACTTCAGTCTGCCTCATTATTTTTTCAGCCCCCTCGTTTTGTGCTTTCTGCTTTGCCCAGCTGTTTTGCCAAATGGATATCCAACTCTGTCTTCTCAGCTTGACCCAACGTCTCCTCTGTAAACTTAAGCAAACCAAGGAGACATAAGTTAAAATTTTCACATTGGCATTTTCAAACACAAAAATTACACTGTGACTTGCAGTTTCATATCATAATCCCACTTGCTAAACTTGCAAGCAACTGCAACACATCCGACAGCTGGAAAATTGCAAGCGAACTGCTTGGTTAAAGCAAAGATTCCACCCAGTCACCCCATTAAAGTTCACAACAGATAGCAACCTGAAAGTTAAATACAAAGATCTGTATCAGGAAGATTAATGGGCTTTTTAAAAAAATCACTTCCACTATTAAAAGAAAACTCCTCTGGGAACACTAGGCTCTTGTTCAACATTTCCTGTTGTATTCCTCAAAATGGTTTGAATCTTGATTTCAAGCAGAGTCATTTGGTGAGATTGTTGGTCCAGAATAAACCCTGCCCACACATTCCCTTAAATACCTGCAAAGTCCAGATTCAGCTCTGCTCCATGTTAAAGCTATCAGAGGTTTTCTGAAGAGTTAACAGACTTCAGATGCTTGTACATTGAGTAAAAAAAACACAAATGCTTCCCTGAACAACGCACCTCTCTCTGAAAATGAACAAGAACATTCCTCAACAGTAATTATTTACCTTTCTAGCACCAAACCTGGTGAACTTTATATATGTTCAATTCTATGCACAGTATAAGAATGATCTGCATCCAGTGAACTTGGAGGAATGAGAAATGAGATTGGACTGTGAACCAAAGAACTTTTCTGAACTTACACACACATTACACACAGGTGCACTTAGAATTAGAAGGGGGGTAAGTTTGGTAAAGTAAGTTAAAGTAGTTAAATTGTGATAAGTTAAAGTGTAAATCCGTGTTCATGTTGAAAGATAATTAAAATCAGCTTTTGTTTAAGTCACCGTTTGTCTTGGTGAATATCTATTGCTGCTGTGTTTTGGGATCCTCTGGTCTTGTAACACAGCACCAAGCTTCAGAACAACCCTCCTTCTTTAGATTATGATAATAGTCCATTAAAGGGTCCCAGCATCTTTTCAAAATTATTAATTGACTCTTCAATAATTTTTGTAAATATCAACAAGACATAATATAATTTCTCTGTTGTCTCTGTGTCGTTGGAGAATTCCCTTTCCTTTCAATCAGAATTAGAGTTTTGGGTGCCGTATTTGAGAAAAGATGTGCTGGTGTTGGAGAAGGTCAGCGATGATTTACTGGAATGATATCAGGAATGAAAGGGTTAGTGTATGAGGAACAATTGTCGACTCTTTGACTGTACTAGTTGGAGTACAGAAGGATAAGGGGGACCTCAGAGGCATTTCAAATGCTGGAAGGCCTGGTCAGAGTACAGATGGCAAAGATGTTTCCCATGGTAGGGGATTCTAAGACAGGAGAGCATAATTTCAGGATAAAGGAGTGTCAATTTAAAACAAATGTGAAAATGTTGATTTTGTCAGTGGGTCATTGAACTGTGGAATTGAGGTCATTGGGAGTATTTAAGGTAGAGATTGACAGATATTTGATTCGTCAAGGAATGTAGGGTAATGGGGATAAAGTTGGGGAGTGGGGGTGAGTGGAAGAATGGTGGAACAGACTCGACGGGCCAACTTATGCTCCTATATCTTGTGATCTATATCCTGCTGGAGACCTAGTCAACCCTCCTCTTGTATTCCATTCTCAGAAAACAGTCTGCATCATGAGTTTATGCCATGTGAACCCATTTCCGATTGAATTCCATGTTAAGTGACCCAATGCAAATTCTGCATTGAGAGGACTGCAGCTTCCAAATTTTAAAAATTGTTATCGAGCAGCTCAAATTAGATATCTTGCTTCTTTTTTTGAAAGGGTTAAAATAGAATCAAATAAAATAGGAGAGGGAAAAACAGAATAATTTATATCTATGGGAATCGAAATTAATGGTTGGTGATAAAGATACACAATTGTTGAAACATTTGATTAATATATGAAATAAAATAAATGATGAAATTGGTGTAGGTGGATGTACATTACCCAGAATGGCTTTGATTCAAAATTCTCGAATATTTTTCAAAGGATCATCAATTTCTGGATTACTGGTTTCGTAAGGGGATTATAAATGTTGAAGATTGTCATGAAAGGGGTCAATTAATGTAATTTGAGCAACTGAGAAATAAATATCGTATAATTCATAGCAATCTTTTTTGCTACTTCCAACTAAGAGCATATTTGAAGGATAAGTTGGGACCAACCATGTTGTACTGAAATAGAAATTCCTTATAAGGAGGAATTGTTAAAAAATGTACTTCGATGATGTCCTCATGATTACAAGTAGGAACTTTTAAATGAAGAGTTCATATGTCTGGACAAATGTGGGAAATGGTTCTGAATATTGTAATTGATTGGCAAATATTGGCAGATCTCTATAAGGACCTCAATGTAAGATATAAATTAGTTCAGTATAATTGTTTTTACATCAGTCATGTAGCAGATCTCAGGAAGGATTTTATCTGAGAGCTGCATCTGGAGTCAGGTGACTCAGGCAGTTGGATTTGAAAAGCTCCTCAGGAAGTTGATTTCCAATAGAGATCACGTGATCCAGGGGAGTTGTAAAAATTCACTTCAACTCAGCAGTCTGGAATTATTGACCAGAGTTCCACACTGCAGCAGTGAGGAAGGAATTCACAACTGGTTTTTCTTCTACAGTTACTTCTTACACCAGTGAAATTGAATAGAATAAAATCAGAATTATCAGATTAATGTTTTCGGTGTGGTGAAGATGTCACACCTTTCTTGCATTCGACTTAGCTTGAGATCTTAGATCTTAGATCTTAGATGTGATATCTCTTTGTGGAGAATTACAAATCTTTTGGAACATGTTACAGGAGATGTTTTTCTGGAAAATCCGACCTTATTTGTATTAGGAAATATTGAAGGAACAAGGCCCAAATTAAAACTATATCAATTGAAATTTGTTAAATTAACATTAGCTGTGATGAGGAAATGTTTTGAACTTACTTGGAAATCAGATATATTTTTAGGGATGCCAAGATGACATGCAAAAATTCAAAGTTGTATTCCTTTGGAAAAAATTGCATATAGCTTGAGAAATATATACTCTATGCTTTTGAAAATTTGGCACATGAATATTCAAATATTAAGCTTTAATTTGTAATAATGCCCTTTCCATCCCTCTAGACATGTGAGATTCTCCTCTACATTGAAAATTTGTAATTTAGATTTGTTAGATTTCTTCACCACCGCGAATGCTGGGAAAGTGGAGGACTAGTGCGGGGCAGCAGAAAACAGAAAGACCACACCCCACCAACATCTGAGAAGCAGAGAATTCAATCCACAGGTCAGTGACCAAGGAAGCAGACCAGTGAGGGGTTCTGCAGCTGAAGGACCCACATAGGTGGCAGGCTGTTGGTTACTTGAGGAGAGGAACCCACGCAGGCTGTGGGCCTCTGTACAAAGCAGTCAATAAACTAACACCAGGCCGTGGACTGCTAGAGACTGGTTCAAAACTGGCTAACAGGGCGTCAGGTATCAGATCTGGGATACGAGTGGGTGCTGAATGGCTCCTTATCATGTCAGAGTTCAAAAACTAGAGCTCGCATTGCCAATGACTTTAATTGGTCTGTGAGCACTGAAAGAGAATCCACAGACCCTCAGTGACTTGGCCCAGGGTTCGGGGTGAAAGGGGTGGGGGAGCATTCAGTCTTTCTCTGACCGCAAGAGGCATTTCAGGCAATTTCTTTCAATGGCGAATCTGTCTGCCTTACAGTAGGAAAAAAGCAATTTTGTGTGATGTTACACTTTTTAATTACATGACAGTACATTGTCTCCTGAAATAGAGATAGAGGTTCAAGTTTCAAACTATTACAAACTACACTCACCAGAGCTAACTGGATTATACCTCTTCCCACTTTTTGTTTGCAAGGACACTATTGATTTTATCACAACTCCTCTGCTTCATCTGTCCTGTGACAGATTATATATTTTACATTGTATATTGATATAATTTTGAAAGAGATGGATTATCGGAGTCGTGTAGGTCACAAACAAACACAAACACTTCACAAAACAGTTATTATTTAAAATGCAAGAGCTTTGTTGAGAGTTAGTCATGCAGGCGCCGAGAACCTTTGCAAATACAGAACAAGGAAACTGTTTTGCTAAATAATTTCCTGAGAATACAATTCCTTTCTCCTTTCACCCTAAAGCCATGTCTTCTCCTAATCTGTGGAAAGAGCCGACTCTCATTTACTGTCTATTCCCCAGAATTTTGTAAACCTCGATCAAATCTCTCCTCATTCTTCGACGCTACAAGGAATAAAGTCCTAACCTGTTTAATCTTTCCCTATAACTCAACTCCTGAAGACCTGGCAACGTCCTAGAAAATTTTCTCTGCCCTCTTTCAATCTTACTGATATCCTTCCTGTAGTTAGACGACCCAGAACTGCACACAATACTCCAGATTTGGCCTCATCAACATCTTATTCAACCTTATCATAACTTCCCAACTCCTCGATCAATACTTTGATTTATGAAGGCCAAGATGCCAAAGCTTTCTTTACAACCTTTAGTTCTTTACATGAGAACATTGAGTCCAGTTGTGTTTGCATGACCAATAAGTGGTAATTCTGCCTGACCCACAACAAAAATGATCTGAGGATTTTATGTGATGTCATGTATGTAATCGGACAATAATTCTGAAATCTGAATGTTCCTGAGACTGGGGGCTTTGAATTAAAGGAGAGGTTGGATAGACTGGGACTGTTCTCCTTCGAGTGTAGGAAGCTGAGGGGGACCTCAGAGATCTTGAAATCTTACGGTAATTTGCCTTTTTCCCCAACAGGTAAAATCAGAGGACATAGATTTAAGTTGAGAGGGGAAAGATTTAAAAAGGACCTGAGGGACATCATTTTCACCCAGAGGGCGGCGGGGCGAGTGGAACAAGCTGCCAGAGGAAGTGGTAAAGCCGGGGACTATTGTAATGTTTTAAGGACATTTACCCAGGTACAGATTCACAGGGATATGGGCTAAATGCAGGTGAATGGGACCAGTTGAAGAGGACAACTTGGGTATCAGGGTCGAGCTGGTCTGAAGGGTCGGTCTCTGTGGATTACAATTCCATGAGTCTCTGATATCAGTGACTGCACAATCTCTTCCATAGAAAACTCCAGCAGAAGAACAGGCCTTTTGGCCCTTTTAGTCTGTGCTGAACTATTATTTTATACAGATCAAACTGACCTGCACCTGGAACATAGCCCTCTCATCAAGGTACAAGCCCAAAGTTTTATTAACTATTAAAATCAAGCCGGCATTCACCACTTCACCTGGCAGTTGGTTCCATTCTCCCATCACTCTCTGTGTGAAGAAGTTCCCCCCAAATGTTCCCTTTCAACATTTCACCTTTCATTCTTGACCCATGCCCTCTGGTTCTAATCTCACCTTAACTCAGTGGATAAAAAGCCTGCTTGCATATGTTCCATCTACATCGCTCAGAATTCTGTGTCGATGTAAGCAGAACAGTGCAGCAGAAGCGTGCTGGGCCCACAACCCAGAGGGCGATGGATCTAGATATTCTTTGGGTGCCATGGTTGGCTTAGCAGTTATCACAACTCTTTTGAGTGCCAGCGATTGGGCCCAGGGCTCAAATCACGTGCTGTCTGCAAAAAGTTTATACTGTGAGAGATTATGCTATATTTTATATTGGTTATAGATATGTTTTAAAATGAGATAAATTGTGGCAGGTTTTTTAGTGTAGGTCACATACAAACACTTCAAAACAGATCTCATTTAAAATGACAGAGCTCTGCTCAAGGCAGACAGTCCAGGCTCTGGGTGCCTTTGCAAAAGCTTTGAAGAATGGCTATAAGGATTTCACAAGTACGGGTTAATTCGAACTGCTGTGGAGTGATGGATTATTGTTTTGGAAAGCAGCAGATGGACAAACTCAGAGGATTAGCTCTGGTGCCGCAGTCTGAGTGCAGTTGGCTGTTCCCAGAGGGTCATGTAGTTTTCTCTGTGTGTGTGTGAGAGAGAGAGAGAGAGAGAGAGAGAGAGAGAGAGAGAGAGAGAGAGAGAGAGAGAGAGAGAGAGAGAGTTGAGTTCTCCAGATCTGCAGCAGCTGGGACTGGAACAGGACAAGGTGGCTGCTTGTGGAAAACCCCATTTGGAAGATGGGTTGGGAGTCCTGACTTCAGCCTGGTCAAAGCCCTTGTGGTCCACACAAGAGGCGATGTCTGGCTGTATAATGTTTCACTTGAAATAAGGTAAACATAAAAGGAACAGTGTGGTGACCTGTCTGATGATATGCTGCAGTACCTAACTCGGCCACTAGGTGGCGTAGAGACTCGGCACCCGGCCTAATGACATACATCTCTCTCTCTCTCTCTCTCTCTCCCCCTCCCTCTCTCTCATGACCCCCGGGACCACTGTAAACACAGCAAGCAGCCAACTAGATCTTTATGTGAGTGAAATAAAGCTGTGTGGCCCAAAATACTATTGTGCCTGTGTTTTCCTTTGGTGTATCCTGCCACAATTTTTTCCACTCACATAAAATTTGAGTGATCACACCCAAGCACGACGAGGAGATCGAGGAGGAGGACAAACCTTTCATGGTTCAGATGTGTGTGAGCCCCCCCCACCAAACCTGGTGGAGTTTCGCTCAGACACGGGGATCAGAATGAGGACGCCAGACCCTCAGCGGACATCTACCAGGTAACGCCAGTCACCAGGGAGTCCCACATCCATCAATGGAAGCGACAGTCTCCAGCCCCAGCACGATCGGAGCGCTTAGAAATGAATCAACGGCAGCACTGGATGCTACGGCCGGAAAGGCTGGAACTAGACCCCTGAGACCCCTGCATACGCATGCATTTCAGCCGCTGCAGACATCGTTTCCTGAACCATGCTCACGTGATGATGCCCATTGCCCACCCAGAAGACCTTTTCATGCTGCTAGTGGCCCAGCTGGGAGACCTCCTGTACATGTTAGTCCAGAACTGTGCCTCAGGGAGGCTATGTACATTCTCCAGTCCCACTATCTCCAAGGGGGAGGAGAAGTTCACACGAGACACCGTCTCCTGACCAGAAGACAGCAACCAGGGGAGTCTTCCGGGATTTTATGCTCTCAGTAAGAGCCCCAGCACGGGTATACAACTTCTGTGCTAGAATCCCACAGCAAATAGCACAGGACCTGATGAGGGACACGCTGGTGGCGGGGGTCCGGTCAAACAAAATCTGCCAGCGGCTATTAGAACAAAGCACGGTGTCTCTGGAAGAGACTGTTAGGGTGGCAAAGGCAATGGGAGATGGCTAGAAACAACCTTGGGGAATACCTTCCCAACCACAGTGCCAAGCACACCATTCCAACTCTGCTAGATTCGCTGACACCCCGCTAAGATCGGGCCGAGAATATGGAGATGACAACGGCTGCAGCAATGGCAGCTCAGCCAGATGTGACCTATAGATGCCAGTTCTGTGGCCAAAACCCCCACCCTTAGGACGCTGCCCAGCAATAGACGCGGACTGCTCGAAACGTAGAAAACAAAGCCATTATGCTCGGGTCTGCAGGAGCCCATGGGCGACCACCAAGACACATTGTCATGTAAATCGGCGGCAGGATAGCTCTGGTTCTTCCCCAGGTCAGCCAGGAAGGAATGTCATGTGCACCCAGAGGGAGCAGCTACCTTGAACCTTGGATCCAGAGGAGGAATGCCACCATGACGGAGATCTTGAGGAGAGCGAGGAGAGCACAATGGGTTCCCTGAGGATCAATCAGATGAGTCCACACAATTTGTCAAAGGCTATGGTCTCCGTGCGGCAGTGACTGTGACACGAGGTACAAAATGGGAAGATGGACTGCAGACTGAGTCTGATACTGTGACACGAGGTTCAGAGTGGGGAGCATGTTTAACGGTGATGTACGGCAATCTTTGCCAGATACTGTGAAACCAAGTTTAGAGTGGAGAGAAGGGGAAACGGTGATGTACGACACCGGGTTCATAGTGGGGAGGTTTATCAGTGAAGTACGAGAAACTGGCATATACTGTGACACCAGGTTCAAAGTGGGCAGAAGGTTTAAAGGTGTTACACAATACATTTTTGCAAAACCAGTGACACCGGTTTGACAGTAGTGAGAAGGTTTAACAGTGATGTACGATAAACTGCAGCAGAAACTGTGATACCAGGATCGCAGTGGGAAGAAGGTTTAACGGTGATACAGGATACACTGTTGCAGAAACAGCGACACCGGTTTTACAGTAGTGAGAAGGTTTAACAGTGATGTACAGTAAACTTTGGCAGATAATGTGACACCAGGTTCACAGTGGGGAGAAGGTTTAACCGTGATGTATGGTAGACTGAGACGGATACTGTGAGACCAGGTACACATTAGTGAGACGGTTTAACAATGAGGTTCAATGAACTGCGTCAGGTACTGTGACACCAGGTTCACAGTGCGGAGGAGATTTAAGGTGACACGCGATACATTGTTGCAGAAACGGAGACATGGAGTTAACAGAGGGGAGAAATTTTAATGGTGAATTTCGGGAGATTGAGGCAGATATTATTTCACTGGGTTCACAGTGGGGAGAAGGTTTCACGGTGATGAATGGTAGAATGAGGCAGACACTGTGAAACCGGGTAAACAGTGGGGAGCGGATTTAGCAGTGATATACAGTAGACTGAGGTAGATATTGTGACACCGTGTTTGGGAGAAGGTTTATCAGTGATGTAAGATAAACAGGGGCAGATACTGTAACAACAGGTTCACAGTGGGAAGGAGGTTTAACGGTGATACACAGGAGACTGAGGCAGATACTGTGAGACAGGATTCACAGTAGTGTGAAGGTTTAACAGTGATATACAATAAACTGTGACATATACTGTAACACCGGATTCATAGAGGGTAGATGTTTTATTTTTGATGTGACAGTAGATTGAGACAAATAGTGTGACATTGGGTTCACAGTAGTGAGATGGTATAACATTGCCGTATGAGAAACTATATCAGATACTGTGAAAACAGGTACACAGTGGAGAGAAGGTTTAATGGTGATATACGGTAGACTGAGACAGGTAATGTGACCCTGGGTTCACAGTAATGAAAGGTTTAATAGTAATTGATGAAAAACAGTGTCAGATACTATACACCCAGGTTCATGGTGGGGAGATGGTTAAATGGTGATGTACGGCAGACTGAGGCAGATACTGTTACACCGTGTTAACAGTGGAGAGAAGGTTTATCAGTGATGTACGGTAGAGTGAGACAGAAACTGTGACACCGGGTTCAGAGCAATACAAAGGTTAAACAGTGATGAACATAAAACTTTGGCATATATTGTGACACCAGGATCAAAGTGGGGACTAAGTTTAATGGTGAAAGACAGGAGACTGAGACGGAAAGAGTTACATCGGGTTCACAGTGGGGAGAGGGTTTAACGTTGTGTGCTGAGACAAATACTGTGACACCGGGTTCAGTGCAAAGAAAAGGTTTAACAGTGATGTACGATAAACTGTGGCAGATACTGTGAAACCAGTTTAAAATGGGGAGAAGGTTTATCAGTGATACAAAATAAACTCTGGCATATACACTTATACACGGTTCACAGTGGGTAGAAGCTTTAACATTGATGTACGGTGGACTGAGTCGGATACTGTGAGACCAGGTACACATTAGTGAGACGGTTTAACAGTGAGGTTCAATGAACTGTAGCAGGTACTGTGACACCAGGTTCACAGTGCGGAGAAGATTTAAGGTGACACGCGATACATTGTTGCAGAAACGGAGACACGGAGTTAACAGTGGGGAGACCATTTTAATGGTGAATTTCGGGAGATTGAGGCAGATATTATTTCACCGGGTTCACAGTGGGGAGAAGGTTTCACGGTGATGTATGGTAGAATGAGGCAGACACTGTGAAACTGGGTAAACAGTGGGGAGAGGATTTAGCAGTGATATACAGTAGACTGAGGTAGATATTGTGACACCGTGTTCGGGAGAAGGTTTATCAGTGATGTAAGATAAACAGGGGCAGATACTGTGACAACAGGTTCACAGTGGGAAGGAGGTTTAACGGTGATACACAGGAGACTGAGACAGATACTGAGACACTGGGTTCACATTAGGGAGAAGGTTTAACGGTGATTTTTGGTAGATTGAGACAGATACTATGACACAGGATTCACACTAGTGAGAAGGTTTAACAGTGATGTACAGTAAATGTTGGCAGATACCATGAAAATTAGTTCACAGAAGTGAGAAGGTTTAATAGTGATGGATCCTTAACTGTGGCTGATACTGTGACACCAGGTTCAGAGTTGGGAGAAGTTTTTATGGTGACGTATGGCAGACTGACGCAGAAACAGTTACATTGGGATCTCAGTGGGGTGAAGGTTTATCAGTGATGAATGATAAACTGTGGCAGAAACTCTGAAAACAAGTTTCCAGTGGAGATAAGGTTTAACGGTGATGTAAGATAAAGTGTGGCAGATCCTGAGACACCAGGTTAACAGAGGTGAGAATGTTTAATGGTGATGTATGATTGACTTAGGCAGGTACTCAGACTCCGGGCTTACAGTAGTGAGAAGGTTTAACGGTGATGTACGGCAGACTGAAGAAGATACTGATACACCGGGTTCACAAGGCTGCACCATTTCATCGGATGCAAGGATAGACAACGAGAAAGACAACAGACTCGCCAAGGCAAATAGTGCCTTTGAAGAACTACATAAAAGAGTCTGGAAAAACAACCAACTGAAAAACCTCACAAAGATTAGCGTATACAGAGCCGTTGTCATACCCACACTCCTGTTCAGCTCTGAATCATGGGTCCTCTACCGTCATCACCTATGGCTCCTAGAATGCTTCCACCAGCGTTGTCTCCGCTCCATCCTCAACATTCATTGGAGCAACTTCATCTCCAACATTGAAGTACTCGAGATGGCAGAGGCCGACAGCATCGAATCCACGCTGCTGAAGATCAAACTGTGCTGGGTAGGAATAGAGGACCATCGCCTTCCCAAGATTGTGTTATATGGCGAGCTCTCCACTGGCCACCGTGACAGAGGTGCACCAAAGAAAAGGTACAAGGACTGCCTAAAGAAATCTCTTGGTGCCTGCCACATTGACCACCGCCAGTGGGCTGATATCGCCTCAAACCGTGCATCTTGGCGCCTCACAGTTTGGCGGGCAGCAACCTCCTTTGAAGAAGACCGCAGAGCCCACCTCACTGACAAAAGGCAAAGGAGGAAAAACTCAACACCCAACCCCAACCAACCATTTTTCCCCTGCAGCCGCTGCAACCGTGTCTGCCTGTCCCGCATCGGACTTGTCAGCCACAAACCAGCCTGCAGCTGACGTGGACTTTTACCCCCTCCATAAATCTTCGTCCGCGAAGCCAAGCCAAAGAAAAGAAAGACAGTAGATTGGGACAGAAACTGTGACACTGGGTTCAGAGCAGTGAGAAGGTTTAACAGTGATGTATATACAGGATCACAGTGAGTTGTAGGTATAATGGGGATAGAAACATAGAAACATAGAAGATAGGAGCAGGAGTAGGTCATTTGACCCTTCGAGCCTGCTCCGCCATTCAACGAGATCATGGCTGATCTTAAAATTCAGTACCCCGTCCCCGCGTTCTCTCTGTAACCTTTAATACCCTTATACTGAAGAAATATATCTAATTCCCTCTTAAATATATTTAATGAACCTGCCTCTACTGCCCTCTGTGGCAATGAATTCCACAGATTCACCACCCTCTGGGTAAAGAAATTCCTCCTCATCTCGGTCCTAAATGGTTTGCCTATTATCCTCAAACCATGGCCCCGGGTTCTGGATTTTCCCACCATTGGAAACATCCCTTCCGCATCCATTCTGTCCAGTCCTGCCAGAATTTTATGTCTCTATGAGATCCCTTCTCAATCTTCTAACCTCCAGCGAGTACAATCACAATTTGCGCAATCTTTCCTCATAAGTCATTCCTGCCATTCCAGGTATCAGCCTGGTGAATCGCCTCTGCACTCCCTCCATTGCAAGAACATCCTTCCTTAGATAAGGTGACCAAAACTGCACACAATACTCCAGGTGGGGTCTCTCCAAGGCCCTGTACAGCTGCAGTAAGGTATCCTTATTCCTATACTCAAACCCTCTTGATATGAAGGCCACATACCATTTGCCTTTTTAACCGCCTGCTGTACCTGCATGCTCGCCTTCAGAGACTGGTGTACAAGTACCCCTAGGTCTCTCTGCACTTCCCCATCTCTTAATCTATTGCCATTCAAATAGTAATCTGCCCTCCGGTTTGTATTACCAAAGTGGATAACCTCACATTTATCCATATTGTAGTGCATTTGCCATATATCTGCCCAGTCCCTCAATAGACAATAGACAATAGGAGCTGGAGTAGGCCCTTCGGCCCGTCGAGCCAGCACCGCCATTTTACAGATCATGGCTGATCACTACCATCAGTACCCCTTTCCAGCCTTATCCCCATAACCCTTAACTCCTTTGCCCACTAGAGTCTTATCTAACTCTCTTTTGAACATAATCAGCGAATCTGCCTCTACCACCCTCTGTGGCAGAGCATTCCACAGATTCACACTTCTCTGGGTAAAAAAAATGTTTTCTCATCTCCGTCCTAAAGGGCCTATCCTGTATGCTTAAACTATGCCCTCTAGTCCTCGTCTCCCCCATCATTGGGAACAAGTAATCCGACTTCACCCTGTCTAACCCCCTGATAATTTTGTATACCTCAATCATGTCCCCCCTCATCCTTCTAAACTCCATCGGATACAAGTCCAGTTTCTCTAGCCATTCAGCATATGTCAACCCCGCCATCCCTGGGACTAACCTTGTAAATCTGCGCTGCACACCCTCTATAGCTAGTATGTCCTTCCTCAAAATTGGAGACCAGAACTGGATGCAATACTCCAGGTGGGGTCTCACACTGGAGCTTCCTGACCCCCTCTTCCATGCACACAACCCCTCCTAGCTTCGTGTCATCTGCAAATTTGGAGATATTACATCCAATCCCTTCATCCAGATCATTAATGTAAATTGTGAACAGCTGGGGTCCCAGTACAGATCCCTGTGGCACCCCACTGGTCACCGCGTGCCACTCAGAAAACGAGCCATTTATCCCAACTCTCTGTCTTCTACCTGCCAGCCAGTTCTCAATCCACATCAATACTTTGCCCCCAATCCCATGAGCCTTGATTTTGGAAGACAGTCGTTTATGCGGGACCTTATCGAAGGCCTTTTGGAAGTCCAGGTACACCACATCCACTGGCTCTCCCCCATCTATTTTACCTGTCACCATCTCAAAGAATTCCAATAGATTTGTCAACCACGATTTACCTTTTGTAAATCCATGTTGACTCCGTCCGATCCCTTCTCTGCTAATCATATGCTCCGCTATTACATCCTTAATAATGGATTCCATCATTTTGCCCACTACTGATGTAAGCCTCACCGGCCTATAATTCCCCGCTTTTTCTCTACCCCCCTTTTTAAATAGTGGGGTAACATTATCTACCCTCCAATCCATGGGTACTGATCCTGAGTCTATCGAGTTCTGGAAAATAATTCTTAAAGCATCTGCTATCTGAATGGCCACTTCCTTAAGTACCCTAGGATGTAGATTATCAGGCCCTTGGGATTTATCTGCCTTCAATCCCATCAATTTCCCCAAGACCATGTCCTTAGAGATACTGATTTCTTTCAGTTCCTCTCTATGTTTCCCAACATCCTTGGGAGGTTATTTGTATCCTCTCTTGTGAAAACAGAACTAAAGTAAGAATTTAATTGGTCTGCCATTTCCTTATTCCCCATTATATATTCCCCTGATTCCGACTGCAAGGGACCTACTCTGGATTTCACCAATCTTTGGGAAATATATGGGAGACTGAGGCAGACACTTACATCGGGTTCACATTGGGGATAAAGTCTATGGGTGATGTAAGGTATATTGAGGTGGATATTGTGACTCCAGGTTCACAGTGGGGAGAAGGTTTAATGTTGTTGTACAGTGGGCTGAGACATATACTGTGACACTGGGTTTACAGCAGTGAGAGCTTTAACATTGTTGTATGATAAACCGTGTCAGATAATGTGACACCAGGTTCACAGCGGAGAGAACGTTTAATGGTGATGTACGGTGCACTCAGACAGATATTATGACAGAGGGGTCACAGGCGGGAGGTTTATCGGTGATGTATAATAACCACTGGCATACACTGTTAGACCGAATTCACAGTGGGGAGAAGTTTTATGTGTGATGAACAGGAGACTGAGGCAGATACTGTGACACCAGGTACAAAGAGGGGAGAATGTTTAACATTGATGTAGGATAAATTGTGGCAGATCGGGTGACACCAGTTTCTCAGTTGAGAGAAGGATTAATGGTGATGTTCGGTAGACTGAGGCAGACACTGTTACACCGTGTTCACATTGGGAAGAAGGTTTAATGGTGATGTACAGTAGAGTGAGAGAGAAACTGTGAAACCGGGTTCAGAGCAATAAAAAGTTAAGCAGTGATGGACATAAAACTTTGGCATACACTGTAACACAAGGATCTCAGTGGGGACAAAGTTTAATGTTGTACATGGAAGACTGAGGCAGATACAGTTACATGGGGGTCACAGCGGGGAGAGGGTTTAACAGTGATGTATAATAAACTCTGGTATATACTATGACACCAGGATCACAGTGGGGAGTAGGTTTAATGTTGATACACGGGAGACTGAGACAGATACTGTTACATCGGGTTCACAGTGTGGAGAAAGTCAATGGGTGTTGTAAGGTATATTGCGGCAGATATTGTTACTCCAGGTTAATAGTGGGGAGAAGGTTTAACGTTGTACAGTGAGCTGGGACCTACTGTGAGACAGGATTTACATTCATGAGAAGGTTTGACAGTGATGTTCTATAAACTGTGTCAGATACTGTGACACCAGATTAACAGTGGGAGAAGGTTTAACGGTGTTGTAAAATAAACTGTGCAGATATATTAAAACTGGGGTCACAGTGGGGAGAAGGTTTACTGGTTATGTATGGGAAACTGAGGCAGATACCGTGACACTGGGTTCACAGTGGGAAGAATGTTTAATGTGATGTACGGATTACTTTGGCAAATATGGTAACACCAAGTTCACAGTAGTGAGAAGGTTTAACAGTGATGTACAATAAACTATGTCAGATATTGTGACACCAGGTTCACAATGGCAATAATGTTTAAAGGTGATGTAAATTAACTGTGGCAGATAAAGTGACACCAGATTCACAGTGGAGAGAGGTTTAATGCTGATGTATGGAAGACTGAGGCAGATTCTGTGGCACCGGGTTCACAATGGGGTGAAGGTCTATGGGCAATACAAGTTATATTGAGGTGAATACTGTGACACCAGGTTCAGAGTGGGGAGAAGGTTTAACGGTGATGTACGGTAAATTGAGATAGATACTGTGACACTGTGTTCACAGTGGGGAGAAGATTTAATGATGATATACAGTGAATTGAGGTAGATACCATGATTCTAGGTGCACAGTGCAGAGAAGGTTTAATGGTGATGTAAGATAAACTGTGGTCGGTACAGTAAAACCGGCCTCACAGTGGGGAAAAGATTTACTGGTGATTCACAAGAAACTGAGGTAGATGCTGGGTCATGGACCAGGTTGACGGTGGGGAGAATGTTTAACAGTTCTGTTTGATAAACTGTGACAGAGAAAGTGACACTGTTTTCACTGCTGGGAGAATGTTTAACAGTGATGTACGATAGACGTACGCAGATACTCTGACACCAGTTTCACAGGGGGGAGAATGTTTATCGGTGATGTATGGTGGACTGAGATAGATACTGAGATAATGGGTTCACAGGAGTGAAAATGTTAACATTAATGTATGATAAACTGTGTCAGATACTGTGACACCAGGTTCACAATGGGGAGAATGTTTAACAAGATGTACAATAAACTGAGGCAGATACTGTGACACTAGATTCACAGTGGGTAGGTTTAAACGGTGATGAACAGTAGACTTAGGTAGGTACTGTAACACCAGGTTCACAGGGAGGAGAAGGTTTAACATTGATGTACATTTGAATGAGGCAGAAACTGTGAGACAGGATTCACAGTCATGAGAAGGTTTAACAGTGATGTTCTATAAACTGTGTCAGATACTGTGAAAAGCACTTTCACGTTGGGAGAAGGTTTAACGGTGAAGTACGGTAAACTGTGGGAGATACAGTTAAAACTGAGTTCACAGTCGGGAGAAGGTTAAACTATGATGTACGATAAACTGTGGCAGAAACAGTAACAAATGGTTCACAGTGGGGAGAATGTTTAACGTGATGTACAATAAACTGTGCCAGATACTGTGACGCCAGGTTCACAGTGGGGAGAATGTTTAACGAGATGTACATTAAACTGTGGCAGATTCTGTGATAACAAGTTCACAGTGCGAAGAACGTTTAATGGTGATGTACAGTAGACTGGGACAGAAACTGTGACACCGGGTTCAGAGTGGGAAGAATGCTGAAGGTGATGTACAGTTAACTTTGACAGATACTGCTGACACCGGATTCACTGTAGTGAGAAGGTTTAACAGTGATGTACAATAAATTCTGGCCTATACTGTGACATCAGGTTCATATTGGGGAGAAGGTTTAATGCTGATGTACGGTAGAGGGAGGCAGATACTGTGACACCAGGCTCATTGTATTGTTCATTTATCTTAATTACTACATCTAATTTATATGCTCCATTTTTTTGTGGTAACTTCCAAACATTCCATAAACTTCAATTCTAATCAGATTTTGTTCATTTAAATAGGTCACCACTAAAAGCCCAAATTGTTTGGTCTCTAAGGTACGCTGCACAAAATTAAATTCTTTACCTGGGTTTGGTTCATCGGCACTTCAGTCTCCTTCATTATTTTTTCAGTCCCATGTTTTGTGCTTTCTGCTTTGCCCAGCCAATTCGCCAAATGGGCATCCAGCCTCTGTCTTCTCAGCTTGACCCAACATCTCCTCTGTAAACTTAAGCAAACCAAGGAGACCAAAGTTAAAATTTTCACATTTGCATTTTCAAAAACAAAAATGACGCTGTGATTTGCAATTTCACATCAAAATCCCACTTGCTAAACTTTCAAGCAAATGAATTGCATCCAATACCTGGAAAATTGCAAGAGAACTGCTTGGTTAAAGCAAAGATTCCACCCAGACACCCCATTAAAGACCTCCAAGTTAACAACAGATAGCAACCTGAAAGTTAAATACAAAGACCTGTATCAGGAAGATTAACGGGCTTTTAAAAAAAATAATTTCCACGATTGAAAGAAAACTCCTCAGGGAACACCAGGCTCTTGTTGAACAACTCCTGTTCTATTCCTCAAAATGGATTGAATCTTGATTTCAAGAGGTGTCATTTGGTGAGATTTTTGTCCAGAACAAAGCCTGCCCATACACTCCCGTAAATACCTGCGCAATCCTGGCTCAACTCTGCTCCATGCTAAAGCTATCTGAACATTTCTGAAGAGATAACGGACTTCAGATGCTGGTAAGTTGAGTAAAAAACACCCTAATACTTCACTGAACAACACAGCTCTCTCTGAAAATCAACAAGAACATTCCTGAACAGTAATTATTTACCTTTCTAGCACCAAACCTGGTGAACTTTATATATGTTAAATTCTGCACACAGTCTAAGAATGGACTGCAACCAGTGAACTTGAAGGAATGAGAAGTGAGATTGGACTGTGAACCTAAGAACTTTTCTGAACTTATACACAGGTGCACTTAGAATTAGAAGGGGGGTAAGTTAGGTAAAGTAAGTAAGTTAAAGTGTAATTCCATTTTCATGTTAAAAGATAATTAAAATCAACTTTTGTTAAAGTGACCATTTGTCTTGGTGAATATCTATTGCTGTGGGGTTTGGGATCTTCTGGTCTGGTAACACAGCAGAACAACCCGAATTCTTTCGGTTATGATAAGAGTCCATAAATGAGCCCCGGCATCTTTTGAAATTTTTATTTGACTCTTTAATATTTTTTTGTAATTTTCAACAAGACATAATATCATTTAACTGTTGTGTTTGTGTTATTAGAGAATTGCCTTTCCATTCAATCAGGTTTAGAGTTTTGGGTGCCGTATTTGAGAAAAGATGTGCTGGTGTTGGAGAAGCTCAGAGATGATTTACTGGAATGATATCAGGAATGAAAGGGTTAGTGTATGAGGAACAATTGTTGACTCTTTGACTGTACTAGTTGGAGTACAGAAGGATAAGGGGGACCTCAGAGGCATTTCAAATAATGGAAGGCCTGTACAGAGTACATATGGCAAAGATGTTTCCGATGGTAGGGGATTCTAGGACAGGAGAGCATAATTTCAGGATAAAAGGGTGTCAATTTAAAACAAATGTGGAAAAATTGATTTTGTCAGTGGGTCATGAATCTGTGGAAATGAGGTAATTGGGTGTATTTAAGACAGAGATTGACAGGTATTTGATTCATCAAAGAATCAAGGGTTAAGGGGAGAAAGTTGGGCCGTGGGCCGACTTCTGCTCCTATATCTTGTAATGTATATCCTGCTGGAGACCTAGTCAACCTTCCTCTTGTAAAACAGTCTGCATCATGAGTTTATGTCATGTGAACCGATTTCCGAATGAATCCCATGTTATAAGTGACCCACACACCTCCGGGACATTTGCTCTCATTTTCTGCCATTTTAGCCAATTCAATAAGGTAGCTAAAGACAGCTGCGTTTCTCTCAATGCAAATTCTACATTGACAGGACGACAGCTTCCTCATTTTAAAAATTGTTATCGAGCAGCTCAAATGAGATTTCTTGCTTCTTTGTTTGAAAGGGAATAATTGCCATGGGTTAAAATTGTATCAAATAAAATAGAAGAGAGGAAAAGCAGAAGAATTTATATACAAGTGGGAATAGAAATTAATGGTTGGTGATAAAGATACACAATTGTTGAAACATTTGATTAATATATGGAATAAAATAAATGATGAAATTGGTGTAAGTGGATGTACATCACCCAGAATGGCTCTGATTCAACCTCCTCGCCTCTTTTTCAAAGGATCATCAATTTCTGGATAGCTGGTTTCGTAAGGGGATTATAAATGTTGAAGATTGTGATGAAAGGGGTCAATTAATGTCATTTGAGCAACTGAGAAATAAATATCGTATAACTCATAGCAATTTCTTTTGCTATTTCCACCCAAGAGCATATTTCAAGGATGTTGTACTGAAATAGAAATTCCTTATAAAGAGGAATTGTTAAAAAAATTACTTCGATGTGTTCATAAGTCCAGGCAAAGGTGGGAAATGGATCTGAATATTGTAATTTATTCACAAATATTGGTAGATCCATATAAGGATCTCAATGTAAGATATAAATTAGTTCAGTTTAATTGTTTTTACATCAGTCATGTAGCAGATGTCAGCAAGGGTTTTATCTGAAAGCTGCACCTAGAGTCAAGTAACTCAGGCACTTGGATTTGAAAAGCTCTACAGGAAGCTGATCATGTGATCCAGGGGAGTAGTATTAATTCACTTCAACTCAGCAGTCTGGAACTATTGATCAGTGTTCCACACTGTAGCAGTGACGAAGGAATTCACAACTAGTTTTTCTTCTACAGTTACTTGTTACACCAGAGAAAATGAATAGACTAAAATCAGAATTATCAGATCAATGTTTGACGTGTGGTGAAGATGTCGCAACTTTCTTGCATTCAACTTAGCTTTATCCTAATGCAAGATCTTTTTGGGGAAAATTACAAATTTGTGGAACAAGTTACAGGAGTTGTTTTTCTGCAAAATTCAACTTTATTTTTCTTAGGAAATATTGAAGGAACAAGGCCCAAATTAAAACACTTATATATCAATTGAAATTTGTTAAATTAGCATTTGCGGTGATGAGGAAATGTATTGCACTTACTTGGAAATCAGATATATTTTTAGAGATGCCAAGATGACATGCAAAAATTCAAAATTGTATTCCTTTAGAAAAAATTACATATAGATTTAGAAATATATACTCCATGCTTTAGCAAATTTTGCACTTGAATATTCAAATATTAAACTTCAATTTGTAAAAATGCCCTTTCCATCCCTCTAGACATGTAAGAATCTCCTCTAAGTGGTAAAATTGTTATTTAGATGTGTTAGATTTCCTCACCACCGTGACCTCTGGGGAAGTGGAGGGCTAACACAGGGCACCAGAAAACAGGAAGATCACACCCCATCAACATCTGAGAAGCAGAGGATTCATTCCACGAGTCAGTGACCATGGAAGCAAAACAGTGAGGGGTTTTGCAGCTGAAGGACCCACATAGGTGGCAGGTTGTTGGTGACTTGAGGAGAGGAACCCACGCAGGCTAAGGGCTTCCGGACAAAGTAGTCAAGGAACTCACACTAGGCTATGGATTGCTAGAGACTGGTTCAAAACTGGCTAAAAGTGTATCAGGTATCAGACTTGGGATATGAGTGGGTGCTAAATGGTTCCTAATCATGTCAGAGGTTCCAACCTGGAGCTCACATTGCAAATGACTTGGATGGTCTGTGAGCATTGAAAGAGAATCCACAGACCCTCAGTGACTTGGCTCAGGGTTTGGGATGGTTGGGTGGGGGGGGGGGGGGAGAGCATGATTCTCTTTTGCTTCTTTCTCAGACTGCAAGAGTCATTTCAGCAATTTCTGCCAATGGCGAATCTGTCCACCTTACAGCAGGAATAAAGCAATTTTATGTGATATGACACTTTAATTACATGACAGTAGATTGTCTCCTGAACTAGAGAGAGAGTTTCACGTTTCAACTATTACAAACTCCACTCACCAGAACTAACTGTATACCTCTTCTCACTTTTTGTTTGCAAAGACACCATTGATTTTATCACAACTCCTCTACTGCATTTGTCCTGTGAGAAATTATACATTTAACATTGTATATAGATATGTTTTTGAAAGAGATGGATTGTAGGAGTCATGTAGGTCACAAACAAACACAAACACTTCACAAAACAGAACTTATTTAAATTGCAAAGGCTTTGCTGAGAGTGAGTCATGCAGGCACCGAGGCTTTGCAAAGACAAAACAAGGAGACTGCTTTGCTAAATAATTTCAAAAGCATGTTCCAGTTTGCTGTTCTAAGACGGTCATGTGTTTTTGCAAGCAGAGAGATGACACCAAATAGACTTTCTCTCAGAGAGAGAGAGAGAGAGAGAGAGAGAGAGAGAGATGGCAAGCTGGCATCTTGTTGAAACCCATTTTGTAGATGGGTTGTGAGTTCTCAGTTCAGCCTGTTGAAAAACTTTTCGTCCATAGAAGAGAAAATAGCTGGCTCGAGTGTTTCACCTGAAATAAGGGAAACAAAAGGAACTCTATGGTGACCTGCAGAAGAGGTTATCATTTGGAAAACCCTGATGGGGCTAGTTTCTTTGGCAAGACCCCAAAGTGGCTGATCAGAGGGAATCAGTCTTTGTGTGTCCAATGACCAAGTAAGTCCTCTCTGAAACCAACAAGAGCCTTCCTGGAGGGTAAACATTTACTTTTAAGTACCAGAGCTTGGTGAAAATTCATAAATGTTGAATTCTGTGCACAGTATAAGAATTGATAGACACCGGTGAACTTGGAGTTGTGTCAAAGAACTTTATACACATTAAATACACCTGCACTTAGAATTAGAAGGGGGTAATGTGAGGCTATTAAGTTAATAGTTTTAAATTAAAGTTTGATCCTGTTTTTTTGTTTAAAAAAATTAAAAATGATGTTTGTTTAAGTATCCATTTGTCTTGGTGATTTTCTATTGCTGCTAGGTTTTGGGGTCCTCTTGGCCTGTCAAAATCCCAAGATGAGGACTTCTACTCCAGGACACCCAAAATGTCTTATTTCTTCAATAAATGCAGATTCCCCCATACTGTCATTGAAAAAGCCTGCACCCATATCTCCAATTCTCTTTCTGCCCTTACCCCACCTCCTCTCTGGCAGAACAATGAGAGAATCCCTCAGGTTTCGCACTTACCACCCATCAGCTGCCACATGTGACATGTTATCCTTGGACACTTCCAACTTCAGCACCATCTTATAACCTGCTACATCTAACCTGCTCCACTCATATCTTCTTTTCACAGGGTTATGTCTTTCTGTGACTCCCTCGACGGCACTACCCTCTCCTCCCACCACCACCTGATGCACACTCCATTGGAACTGCAGAAATTGCCAAACATGCCCTACATCTCCTCTCACCTCCATCCAAGGCCACAATCAGACCTTCGAGGTGAGGCAGTGTTTCACATGCATCCCATCCAACCTAATCTACTATATTTGGTAGACTCAGTTGACCTCGATATCAGCAAGACCAAATACAGACTGAGTGGCCATTTTGCTAAACACCTGGGCTCTGTGAATCTAAACTTGAGCTTCCTGTGACCTACCATATCAATTCTCGAACCCTTCCCGCAACATATCTGTTGGCCCCATCCTTCGCCAGGGTGAGGGCAAACAAACTTATAGAAAACACATTATATTCCTCCTGGGGAGCGTTAAACTCTATAGCATGAACACGAATGTTTCTAATTTTAAGCAGCCACTCACGTCTGTCTGATTCCACTGTTTTCATCTCTTGATCTACTGCCCATTTGAATATATTTACTCCTTTAAGGTAGAAGAGTTGACAGTGGTGTTTTCCCCATAGAGCTTAACTTTGAACAACTGGCAAAATTAAGTGGCAGTTGTTGCAGAATGAATGGTGTTATTGTTTAAAATTTGCCTGTGGTCGAAAGTATTCTTGGACTGAATAGACATCTGGGTCAAATGGCTATTTTACGACAATCTGTACATGATTGTACATCCTAAAGTACAATGACTACTTCTATCCACTAAAGATTGTTAAAGAGCAAGAATAGACAATACAATCATGTAAAATTCCCATCCATACCGCACACGTATTAATACACAAAACAATCACACCTCCTTATTGGTCAGGAAGTGCCTACACTTCCCAAGGAGACTGAGGAGGTCAAGGCCAACAGCTCTCATCCTGAGATTTTACAGGAGTGTAGTTGAGTCTCCTGTCTGGCTGCATTGTTGGATGGTCTAGTTGCTGTAAAGCATCAGACAGGAATGATGCAAAGAGTTGTGAGGATCACTGGGGTCTCCCTTTCTTCTTTAGATTGCATTTACTGGGAGTGTTGTTCAAATAGGGCTCAAGGAATTATAAAATGACCATTTCCATCCAGTGAACAGGATCTTTAACCATGTCCATCATTAAAATCAGGACTGACAGGCTAGGGAATAGCTTCTTCCCACAGGCTGTGAGATGGATGAAAAGAATCCTAGAAGTGCGATAATCACCCAAAATATTTATATATGTAGCGGCTACCTTGATAGAGCTACTAAAGCAAAACACATACACACACCAGGTTAGTCAACACAAGACTGCTTTATTCAGACTTTATAGGCTTTGTTTTATTTACAGCATGTCCCGGGCTCCATGGGACAAGCTGGGACATCATTATGAGTTTGCTGCCAATCCACGGGACCACAGGTTTAAATTAAGCCCTGCGAATGTTCCACGCCTTCCGGCAGGAGAATTTACATAGAACGTGCCGTTCGACAGCACGCAGCACCATGCACGAGTGGTCAATTAAATGGATGAGTTTCCAGCTGTCTGTCTCATGATTTTGCACGCCCGCCAAAGGACTTTGCCTGCCCGGCCACTAGACAGCTACTACACCCACCCTCGCCCCCCAGAACAGTCGCCAGAAACAGCTGTGAATGTCCCCCAATGTCCAATGTATACACAACCTCATCCTTCTTCAACACGCAGAAAGGGCCCTCATACGTTCATTGTAATGGCGCACTTGGGATCTGTCTGCACACAAAATCAAAATCAGCATCCAGGAGTGGTGGGGGCACATTCTGTTTAGGGGATCCATGCCAGTGGGGAGGAAAAGGTTTGCTGATTGCGACTCCATGTCGAAGCTGATGAAGAACATTCAGATCAGAGTTGGTTGTGAAATGAATGTCCCAGGAAAATGTAAGGACCGTACCATAAACCATCTCTGTGGACAATGCAGACATATCTTCCTTTGGAGCCATGCACACTCTCAATAGAATCCATGGCAACTCGTTGACCTAATTGGGACCAGTGAGTCAGGCCTTAGGTTTGACTTCAGTTGCCGGTGGAAATGTTCTATAAGGCCATTGGACTGTGGGTGAATTGTGCTCCGTGGTCTGAAGTAATGTGGGACAGAAAACCATATCTAGCCATCCAATTGACAATGAATGCTCTGGCACTTGTCTCAATGTCACTGGATGGCAACGAGACGGCCTCTGGTCAGCGCGTGAAACGTTCTACAACTGTTAGAATATATCTCATGTTTTGAGATACTGGCAATGGTCCGAGCTGGTCCACATGAACGTGTTCCAACTGCCTGCATGCTGCCGGGAAAGGTTGAAAGGTCTTAGGGTGCCACTGAATTTTGGCTGTCTGGAAGGAGGTACATGTGCAGACCCATGGCGTGACACCTTTGTTCAGTCCATGACCTACATATTTATTTGACATGACCTTGACAGATGTTCTGATGGATGGATGAGACAAGCTGTGTATCTGGTCAATAAGGTGTTGCCTCCAAGATGGTGGAATCACTGGTCGAGTGTAGCCCAAAGACATGTCACAAAGTAAGGTTGGCCACCCAGTTGTGCTGCCCCATGCTGTATGTCCAGGTTAGTAATGGCCGTACTGTATGCCTGAACATCGGGGTCCATTGCCTGGACACTGGCTAATTCAGAAATATCAATGTCACCCTAAATATGTTATACGGTCGGTCTGGACAGAATATTCGTGATGCCATTGTTTTTACCAGAAATATAGCACACGTCCGTGGTAAATTCTGAAATGTATGAGAATGGCCCTGCTGTCCTGCCGACCATGGATCTGTTATTTTGCTGAAGGAAAAAACGAGTGGCTGGTGGTCTGTGAACACAGTGAAATGGCAACCCTCCAAAACAAATCAGAGTGCCATGTGGCTCGATACAATGCACGATATTTAATCTCTGATGGCCATAGATGTTGGCTAAAGAATGCGAGGGGTTGGCAATGGCCATCGACGTACTGCTCAAGAAACATACCCACGGCCGTACTCGAGGCATCAGGACTAAATGTCAAGGATGTGTTGGGGTTAGGATGGGGGAGCATTTCTGCGTTGACTAAAGCGTCTTTGGCATCACAAACCCAACCTCTGCTTCTGTTGTCCAGTGCACGTCCCTGTGCTTTGTGGTGAGGATTGGAAACCGTGGTCGAAGAATGTCAGCAGCTGCTGGAATGAACCGGTGATAGAAGTTTTTCCTGCTCAAGAATTTCTGCAGACCCTGAACCGTGATAGGTGTTGGAAAAGCACGGACTCCCTCTACCTTGCTGGCTAAGGGAAAGACACCATTGTGTCCCAGGAATCGATGGTGGACTTGCTAAATTGACATCTGCTAGGGTTGATACGAAGACCAAATTCCTCCAGCCATTGGAACAGGTGGTGTAAATGCAGTTGGAGATATCCTGTTCAGTTTGACTGGCTATGAGGATGTCATCCAAGTGTATGGAAGCGATTCTGCCCAATGCGTATATAAGATGCTGGAAAGTTTGAGTGGTGTTCCTCAATACAAATGGTATCCTTAAAAAATTCAAAAACCCTTAAAGGAATAATAATGTCTTCCTTATACACCGGGATCTGATGGTATCCCTTGACAAGATCAACTTTGGAGAAAACATGGAAAATGTGCAGATGGGCAGCGAAATTTTGCATATGAGGGAGAGGGTATCTGTCAGGTGTAGTTAATGAGCCTACGGTAATCACCGCAGGGTCTACATCCACCTGTTATTTTGGGTACCATGTGTCACGGTGATGCCCAAGGACTGTTGGAGCACTGAATGATGCCTTATATCTCCCTTGCAATAAACTCTGCCCTTGCTTGCTGCAGTTAATCAGTTGGAAGATGATGAGAACTGGCGTAAATCAGCTAGTCTGAAGTGTCTATGTAATGGGACACACCCTGGGCTGTTTTGGAGGTGTTGAAATTAGGAGAGATAATAGCAGGAAATTCATTGAGCAGGACAGCATCGACATCTTTGTGCAGGATATGCACCCCGAGATGGGAAACTCTCCCTTTGTTGCAGACCAGTGGGTACGTTTTCAAAGTGGTGGCATGAACCAATATCCTCCGCTTCACGTCTACTGGCAAGTCATGTGACCTTCAAAAATCTGCACCCAAAATGACCTGTGCAATGGAAGACAATATGCAATTCCTAAGGAATGTCGCACCTCCTTTCCCAATTGCGACCCGTCCTTTGCTAATGCAGGGAATTGTAGTTCCATTTGCTGCTTGAAGAGCTCGGTGTTATTATTTATGTGTTTTTTTCAAAATAGGTTGGCAGGATATTTGTACTTACCAACGTCGTCTTGAAGATACAATAGGCCAGTCGGTACTTGTGCCAGCTGCCGAGGCCCCAACTGGCAGAGTTTTTTAAATTTCCTGCCTTTTTTCTCTAATAGATAAATGGCGGTCCACATCGATGGGCTTTTTTCCCCATTGGCGATGGTAGAAACACCATTCTCACCGCCTGTCAGTGCATTCATCCTTCTTTAACTGAACTGCAGATATAGGAGGCTTGTAGGACACAGGAGATGGATCTACTGATCAAAGAGGCTGTTTGTGAGCAGATGATTACATTGCAGTATGATCGAGCCTGTCAGCCTCCCACGCTACATCATGGGGATGGCAGAAATCCATGTTAACGATTGGTATTGCGACACGACCCGGGAGTTTGGACAGGAATAGAATCTCAAAAAGTAAACAATGAGAATGGCCATCTGCTAATATGAGCATCTCATTCATTAGATCAGATGGATCCCTGTCACCCAGGCCCTCCATATTTAAAAGCTCATGTCTAGTCAATTCCAGGAGAAATAGGCAGAACCTGGTTTAACTGCAGCCGTGGTGGCAGCTGCTGCAGTCGTTGTGTCCATGATCACTGGAGATTCAAGCTTCGGCTGAATCTTGCATTCGGGGCTCACCGTTTCTGGCGGCAACTTCAGTACAGCTACTAAAGTAATACACATACCCACGTTAGTCAACATAAGACTGCTTTATTCAAACTTTACAGACTTCTTTTATATACCGCATTACTTGTCAGGGAAGATATTACAGCGGTGCTCAGGCAAGAGACTGGAGGTCTCATCGAGCGAGGCACTGTGGGTAAAACTAAAAAATAAGAAGGGTGAGGTTACTATTATAGGGGTACATTATAGTTTGGCAAATGGGAAGGGAGAACTAGAAGAGCAAATGTGCAAGGAATTAGCTGACATCTGCAGTAGGAATAGGGTGGTGTTGGTTGGGGATTTCAATTTTCCTAACATCGATTGGGGAACACAGTCAGTGAGAGGGCAGGATGGCTTAGAGTTTGTACAATGTGTTCAGGACTGCTTTTTGCAGCAGTATGTGGAGATGCCCACTACAGGGGGGGCAATGTTCGATCTGTGGTTTGGGAATGAAATGGGATGGTTAACTGGGTAAGCAAATATGCAGATGATATGAAAATAGGGGGAGTGGCGGATGGTGAGGAAGGTTTTCTTAGATTACAGGATTTGGTTTGTTTGGAAAAGTGGACTGAAAGATGGCAGAAGGAATTTAATGTCGACAAGTGTGAGTTGCTGCATTCCAGAAAAAATAACCAAAATAAGACATATGCAGTTAAGGGAAGGACATTGAAGAATGCAGAGGAACAGAGGGATCTTGGAGTTACGGTACAGAGTTCCTTGAAGGTGGATTGCCAGGTAGACAGGGAGGTTATGGCAAACTGGCCTTCATATATCATAGCATAAAGTACAGCTGGAAAATGATGCTGCGATTGTTGAAGGCATTGGTGAGGCCAGGTTTGGAGTATTGTGTTCAGTTCTGGTCTCATTTGTCAAAATAAGGATAGAGATAGGTGGAGAGAGTGCAGAGAAGATTTACAAAAATGTTTCTTGGCTTACAACATCTAGAATCCAGAGAAAGATAAAGGAGACTGGAGGGCTCATCGAGGGAGGCAGTGTGGGTAAAATGAAAAAATAAGGATGAGGGTACTATTATTGGGGTATATTATAGGCTGCCAAATGAGACATGGTGAGACATTATTAAGAGTTTGCTATCGATCCATGGAACCAGCAGGTTTAAATTAAGCCCTGTGAATGTCCTGCACATACCCGCAGAAGACACCACAGATCAACGTACTGTTCCTCGGCATGCAGCACCGTGCACGTGTGGTCCATTAAATGGATGAGTGCCCAGTGATCTGTTTTATGGTATTGCGCGACGTCGGAGAACCTCATCACTGACGGTTCACAACGTGGGCTGTGTGCCCACTTGGCCCTCTACATATATTTAATTAGATTATTCATTTGGTCATTACGTGCTGTATATTGTGTGCTTTTGTGCAGGCACCATGGTAGATTTGTCTGGTTGTAGATGTACGACCCAGTGCATCACTCCATGGATTCACAGAACATTACAGCACCGATACAGGCCCTTCAGCTTTTCTTGTCTGTGCCAAACTCTTATTCTGCCTTGTCCCACTGACCAGCATCCAGTCCATCATCCTCCATCTCCTTCGTATCCCTGAACTTGTCCAAACTCTTCAATACTAACATTGAGCTCACATTTCCTCATGCAGCTACTAGCTTGTTCCACTTTCCCACCACCTTGTGTGGAGAAGCTCCCCCTCATTTTCCACTAAACTTTTCCCCTTTCATCCTTTGCCCATGTATTAAGGATTTCTCCAAGAGGCAGAGTCTCAAGAAAACAACCTCTATCCTCAAGGACCCTCACTACCCAGACCAGGCCTTCTTCACACTGTGATCACAAGGGAAACAGGTCCAGGAGCATGAAGACGAACACCCAATGGTACAAACACAGCTTCTCCCCCTCTGCCATCAGATTTTTGAATGGACAAGGAACCACAGTCACTCCCTCACTTACTCCTCATTTTGCACAAATGGATTTCTTTTTTAAAATGAAATTTAGAACAATATTTGCACCTGTATTGTTGCCACAAAACAACAAATTTTCTGACATGTTCATCACAATAAATTTTTTATTCTGAACACTGTGCGTACATCAGAAAATAATCATAGCTCAAAAAACAATTTCAAAAGATGAATTAACTATTTCCATGCACCCTCCACTTTTATGTCTATTTTTCTACAGCCATTCCATGATCGAGACATCTCCACTTAAACCCAACCCATATTTCTTCTCCCATTCAAAGCACTCAGTAATACACCAAGAAACTAAAATAAAATCTCAATGCTGGAAATACTCAGCAGGTCATCTACTGGAAAAATAATCGGAGTTAAAACCTTCAGGTCGATAACCTTTCACTGGGATTCAGAAAGATGATCTAACAAACCTGATTCTCTTTGCTAAGAAAAAGAAGAGGAGAAATAACAAACTGACTACGTGGGATGAAAAGCCCGAGCAGCAGAAATGGCAGTGGTGCTGGATGAGTGGAGTCGACTCGTTGATCAACACATCTGTCTGGATGGAGGGGGAAAGGATAAACAAGACAAACATGATGTCGTCACTGTGAGGTACAATACGACAGCTGCAGAGAATCTGAAATGAAGGAATGGTGAAAATACTTGTTTTTGGATCGACGTGACAAAATTTGACCTGACAAAAGAAAACAACGTTGTTTTGCTCTGCCAGAACTCTCTTGATCAAGGGACACAATAAAATAATCCAAAAGCCAACGATATGAAATTGAACAGCAAGTTATAGAAATTGGTAGCAAGAGATAAAACACAGTTACATAATTCCATGAAAGTGGTGTCACAGGACGACAGGGTTCTAAAGACAGCTTTTGTCATCTTCGCCTTCATTAATTAACATATTGATAATAAGAGTTGGGAGGTTATGGTGAGGTTGGATAAGATGTTGGTCAGGCCAAATTTAGAGTATTGTGTGCAGTTCTGGTCACCTAGCTACAGGAAGGGTATTAGTAAGATTGAAAAAGTGCAGAGAAGATTTACTAAGATGCTGCCAGGTCTTCAGGAGTTGAGCTGCAGGGAAAGATTGAACAGGTTGGGACTTTATTCCTTGGAGTGTTGAAAAATGAGTAAGAGATTGCTTAAAGTGGAATATGAATGGGAAAAAAGGCTGAGAAAGACTGCAGTGGACCCAATTGTGAAGGAAAAAGTTTGCTTGAGAAAAGTTGTCATTGGCCTATTTTCTCTGGAGTTATGAAA